>NC_074692.1:30777977-31077977 GCF_029448725.1 Salvelinus fontinalis | reverse complement strand
AACTAAAAAATGTTAGCTGACATGAGCTACTTGAGTGACTGTCAGTGACTGACATGAGAAAAACTGCTGATGCACAACCAATTTTCGAAATTGTAACTTGTGTACTATTCTAACTCTCAACAGTAAGTTAAGACCCCGACAGAGTAAAACAATTAAATAAATAAATAAAAATCACAATTGATCCGCAGGCTTACAAAAGAGGGGTGCCCCACAGGCCGCCTGTTGCCCATCTCTGGTCAAGAAGGATGTCTATTGCAGTCAATGAGCGTTGTTGTTTTGCAGGTTCGAAGAGGGACTATCAGAGAGGGACTGGCTGAAGAGACAGCTCATATCAGAGGTACTATGACAGGGGATCTTTCACCACAGACACTTATGTATTCAAATAAATACAGTGAATACTACTCATCAGATCACCCATGTTCAGATAGTACTCTAGCTTGAAGGCAATAATATTCTGAATCATACATTTTGCATGAGAAAAGGCAATATGCGTACATACAACAATATCAATTTTTCATGTGCTCACATTTTATTTTCCATGTAGAGCAGGGAGATGATGAAATGATGCGTGTCTGTGTTGTGTTCTCCTCCTGCAGCCCAGCAGACCGCCCCTGTCTCCACTACTCCCCAGTCCATATTCAAACTGGTGGAGGATATTGATGCTCTGAGAGAAGCTCTCAGCTGCACTGATCTGCAGGTATGGTGGCCCACGTGGATCATTTAGCCCTATTATATGCAGTATCTAATAAGCACTAATAAGCAATGCATTACCTATTATTCATCTTACCTTTTTATGCAAGCCACTGTTGCAAACAGCACTTTATGTCCCGTGACACATTGATGTAGGTGTTTCATTTTGTTGAGTTATATTGCAGTCAGAGGAGCCTAGTGAGGGGGGACGGCTCATAATAATGAATGGAATAGAGTAATTGGAATGGTATTAAACACATGGAAACTTTGATGTGATGTTTAATGTGTTTGAGACCTTATGTGAAAACCACATGAATTTCACGTGAACATGTGAAGTGTTCCAAAAACACGTTCTCATGTGATCACGTGATCTTATGTGAAGTTAATGAGATAACGTGACAACATATGATAGCATGAAACTACACATATGAAAACGTGATCACTTGTTACAGAAAAAACAAAGGTAGTGAAACAAACCCCAAGACTGGTAACTTGCCTGATAGTCTCTGAACAAAAATGTAATCCACACTGGTATAAGGCTTCAAAAGTGTTTAACAGGACAATGTTTCTCCCCCAAACTGGGTCTTTGTCAGGGCTAATTGCTCACCAAGTACCACTGTATATACAAGGACTTCCTGGGCTGCCGAACTTGAGTTGGTCATCCTGTCAACATGGCAGTCAGGTGCTTGGAAGTCTCTTTGAGCTGACTATGTGTCCACCTCTTCACCTGTTTCTCTGTCCACTGTGTAGGAGCTGGAAACACGGCTGGTCTCTCAGAAGGCCATCAGGGAGCAGCTGCACAACCAAATGACCCAGTGTGAGGAGCAGGTCAGGCAGAGCATGGATACCTTGGCTGCCTTGGAGCTCCAGTACGCCCAGCTCAAGTTCAGCGCTGGGCCCAGCTCTGACAGGTACAGTAGAGCTACACAGAAGAGTGGTACTCCTGTGTCATCCATGGAAAAAGAGGAAAAGATCTGAAGAGACTTCAGATCTCGAGCCTCAGAACTTGTGGAGGAGAGAGGAAATACAATTGAGACTCACCCTGTTTATCTAAAGGTTTGAGCAGCTGAAGGAGGAAATGCAGGCGGAGCTTGAGCAGGAAGAGGAGCGTTGCAGCCATTGGAAGGACAAGCTTGGAAAGGCCCAATCAGTGCTGCATGGGGTGGAGAAGGGTGTCAACAACCTGTTCTTCAGGATGAGCTGCGTGCAAGTGAAGGTAGCCATTTTATCCCTTTCTTTATATACAGTGCATTCGGAAAGTATTCAGACCCCTTGACTTGTTCCACATTTTGTTACTTTACAGCTTTATTCTAAAATTGATTAAATCCTTTTTTCCCACTCATCAATCTACACACAATACTCCATAATGACAAAGCAACAACAGTTATTGTTTTTAGATTTTTGCAAATGTATAAAAATAAATAAATGGAAATATCACATTTACATAAGTATTCAGACCCTTTACTCAGTACTTTGTTGAAGCACCTTTGGCAGTGATTACAGCCTTGAGTCTTCTTGGGTATGACGCTACAAGCTTAGCACATCTGTATTTGGGGAGTTTCTCCCATTCTTCTCAGCAGATCCTCTCAAGCTCTGTGCTCTGTCAGGTTGGATGGGGAGCGTCTCTGCACAGCTATTTTCAGGTCTCTCCAGAGTTGTTTGATCGTGTTCAAGTCCAGGCTCTGGCTGGGCCACTCAAGAACATTCAGAGACTTCTCCCTAAGCCACTCCTGCGTTGTCTTGGCTGTGTGCTTAGGGTCGTTGTCCTGTTAGAAGGTGAACCTTTGCCCCAATCTGAGGTCCTGAGTGCTCTGGAGCAGGTTTTCATTAAAGATCTCTCTGTACTTTGCTCCGTTCATCTTTCCCTTGATCCTGACTAGTCTGTGCCTCGACACAATCCTGTCTCGGAGCTCTACAGACAATTCCTTCGACCTCATGGCTTGGTTTTTGCTCTGACATGCACTGTCACCTGTGGGACCTTATGTGTGCCTTTCCAAATCATGTCCAATCAATTGAATTAACCACAGTTGGACTCCAATCAAGTTGTAGATGGACAGTTCAGTCTCATCTGGCCCTTTCTTGGTCACCATGAAAAACAAAATCCCTGGTCACCTATCAGCCAGAGGCTCTGTTCTTTACCACTACAGTTCTCATTATACATGCCAGCCCATGGTGATCTTAATCAGGAATAGAGAGGATTCTAAACCAAATGTCTCTGTCTTGTTGTAGGACTCTCCCAGGGAGTTGGGGGGTCTGGATGTAATAGAGAAGCTGAGGGAAATCGGCGCCCGTCTGCCCACACTGCAGACCACAGCTTCAGAGAAGACTGAGGAAAACACAGCTGATCATGAGAAGGTGAAACACTGGTTTACTTTCTTTCCTCAGCCCTCATCTCTCTCTACCTCTTTTCTCTGAGCCTGAATCTCTCCCCTCTGATCTCACCCCTCTCCCCTCTGATCTCACTCCTCTCCCCTCACCCCTTTCATCTCACATCTCACCCCTCTCATCAGTCATCTCACCCCTCTCATCAGTCATCTCACCCCTCTCATCAGTCATCTCACCCCTCTCATCAGTCATCTCACCCCTCATCTCACCCCTCTCATCAGTCATCTCACCCCTCTCCCTTCCCCTCTCACCCCTCTCCCTTCCCCTCTCACCCCTCTCCCTTCCCCTCTCAGGTGTGGAGCTTCCTGGAGCAGAGCACCATGATGGAGCCCAGGAACTACAAGAGGGCCAGCAGCCCTGTGTATGACAGTACCTCAGAAGGTATGCTTTTTTGGGGGTGTATGGTTATGCATGGTTTTTCAGTATATTGTAAACAAAATCTTATTATTAACAGCAGGAAGTCATTGCTGTACATTTTCATAATGGCTGTTGAGTGCTTGGCTAATGGTGTTTGCTTATTGTGTCTAATACCTCCGGTTCCACCTGCTCCTCTCCTCCCTCTCAGATACATTCCAGTTCCGCAGTCAGGAGGAGGACTGCTCCATGTCCCGCGAGGAGATTAAGCGTCGCAGCATCCAGCTGATCGAGGTGCACCAGCCAAAGAAGAAAGCCCAGAGGAGCAACACAAAGAGCTAGAGACAAGCTCCAGCTGTGGCCCTCTATTTCCTACAGGGAGTAAAGCTGAGGAAATAATAAACAGGCTCATAGTATGATTTTACTTTTTTTGTTGTCTACTTTATACCTGAGTTTGTTACTGCTATGATTAAAGTGGAACTGACAGCGTTTTAGCTACATGAAATCCTATTATAATCTGTTCATATACATCTCCAGGAAGAATGACATCTTTCGTGAAATACAAATGGTAGTTATAGTCTTGTCCCATCACTGCAACTCCCAACTTCAGAGAGGTGAAGGTCGAGAGTCAAACGTCCTCCGAAACACAACCTTGCCAAGCCGCACTGCTTTTTGACACACTGCTCGCTTAACCCGGAAGCCAGCCGCACCAATGTGTTGGAGGAAACCCCGTACAGCTGGCGACAGAAGCCAGCGTGCATGCGTCCGGCCGCCACAAGGAGTCGATAGAGTGCGATGGGACAAAGACATCCCAGCCGGCCAAATCTTCCCCTTACCCGGACGACGCTGGGCCAATTGTGCGCCGCCTCATGGGTCTCACGGTCTCGGGCGGCTGCAACACAGCCCGGGATCGAACCAAGATCTGTAGTGACTCCTCTAGCACCAATCAGTGCCTTAGACCGTTGCGCCACCGGGAGGCATATGACCCCTTTTTTTTTTTTACATTTTCTGACAAACAAGCACTTAGATATGGTCATTTTCATAAATGTCTAGAATGTTTGGGAATGATATATAGTAAGGCTTTTGTGAAAATTCTATAGCAATACAGAGTGGGAAAGCGGCCATGTATATGAACAATTAATAGACACTGCAGTAAATAAAACCGAATAAAAACATCCGTCTTGTCGTTGTCTACACAGACCGGTGTGCCATAGCCAATCCGAGCTACAGTAGGCCTATATGCAAATAAGCCATTTGCCACATGGGCCTGCCATCATTCACTTTGAACTGGACTGGGGTGTTTACCGACACTAGCAACAGCGCGACATTAGATTAGAATGCATTTGCCAAAAGCCACCTGAATGAATTTCTGCAAATATGTAAATACCACGGGAGTCCATTTAAATTTGGGAACTTCACAGTCCTATTGATCAAACAACCATGAAAAGGTAGGCTCTCCTTCCGTTATGCACATCAACAACAACAACAAGATCAACAGCCAATGCTAGCCAGAATGAGATAAGCTAAAAATCTAACGAGGGAACATTCAGTGAACCTTTCAAACTTTTTAAAACTAGTTGGCTGTCAGAATTGCACGAAACGATGGGGAATAGTAGCTTGCTCATCCTGCATGCTTGTCCCAACCCATGTTTTGACAACAGAATGGGAACATGCCTGCCTGCCCGCCCATTCGATCGATGCCAAATACAATTGATTGACAACTAAGAGATATGCTAATTGTGGATAACAGTCGTTCAAGTTCAGCATAGCTAGCTAGCAAAGTGATTCACATTTCTTGCCATCTAAACAAATGATACCTTGTCTCTCTAGCTGTAGCCACCAAAACACGATTTGAGTGGAGTCGGTCACTCACCCCCTCCTCTAATGACATGACATCCTCCCAGCTGCTAGCTAGATAATATTAGGCTCTGTGTTTTTAGCTTGCTAAATAAATAGCTAGCTACATAAATAGATACGCTAGCCCAGGGGTGTCAAACTTAATCACCGGACGAACCATATTGAAAAAACAACGAATTTGCGAGCCAGATATAGCCGATTTGTTTTTACAAAAAAACGTGCAACTCCGATGCAAACTGGCTTTTGTTTTATTAGAAGAAAATGGCCCTTTTATAATTTACATTTATAGGATGCTGTATATACCATTTTAACATATTAAAACAAAAGAGAGAAATAGTATTTGTCCAGCCTTTGTTGCTGTGCTTGCATATGTGCACAATATTCTGTGACCCTAATAAAGAAGTATTTAACAACTCCAAATAACAAAAATATGGCTATAGATTGTTGTTACATTTTAACTTGAAATGTGTTTTTAAAAATGTTTGCAGCTTGGATCACCTGTGTGGGTGAATGCAGCATTGCTGTATGGTGCACTCAAAATGTATTGTAATGACCCTTGGTTTATAACTGCGGAAATCGACTCTGCCGCACGAGCATGCTTTTACGGCACAGTCGATAGCGCGCCAGACTTCGGACTAGAAGGTCAAGGGTTCGAGACCTGCTCCCTGCTGTTTCATTACAGTATGGTACTTGAGGCAGCCTAAGATACTTGTCAAATGTTGCTGTAATAGCCCTTCATGTTTCTTCTTTGCATGGTGTTTTGTTACAGGTTTAGTTTTTGGTTATTAATTGTCAAGCTTTAAAAACCTCTTAAGGATCGGACCCTTTTTTTCAATTTTCGTCTAAAATGACATACCAAAATCTAACTGCCTGTAGCTCAGGACCTGAAACAAGGATATGCATATTCTTGATACCATTTGAAAGGAAACACTTTGAAGTTTGTTTAAATGTCAAATTAATATAGGAGAATATAAAACATTAGATCTGGTAAAATATGATCTCAACCCCGAAAAACTCAACTCTTTTTAATTTTTTTTGTACAATCTTTGAAACGAAAGAGAAAGGCCATAATGTACAAATCTGCCACAGTTCCACCAAATCTGTCAGGAGGATTGGGCCAAAATTCACCCAACTTATTGTGGGAAGCTTGTGGAAGGCTACCCGAAACGTTTGACCCAAGTTAAACAATTTAAAGGCAATGCTACCAAATACTAATTGAGTGTATGTAAACTTCTGACCCACTGGGAATGTGATGAAAAAAATAAAAGCTTAAATAAATAATTCTCTCTACTATTATTCTGACATTTCACGTTCTTAAAATAAAGTGGTGATCCTAACTGACCTAAAACAGGGATTTTTTACTAGGATTAAATGTCAGGAATTATGAAAAACTGAGTTTAAATGTATTTGGCTAAGGTGTATGTAAACTTCCGACTTCAACTGTATGTCTATGTCCTGGGATTTTTTTTGGTTACTTACAACCTCATGCTAATTCCATTAGCCTACGTTAGCTCAACCGTCCCGCAGGGGAGACACCGAAGCCAGATTGCAACATTTTTTCGTGGCCTAGGCTGGCCGCGGCTTGTGTTTGTACACTTTCCCTCCGCTGCACGCTGTCAACGGGACACACAAAAGCAGCACAATTGAAGTTGTAATCAGGCTGTAATTTTGTAAAGGAGATGACTCAACTGTTGACACATTTGTACTCGCTTGTGTGTCCTATTCAGCCCTGCGGGCCTTGTGTTTGACACATGTGTGCTAGTCTATTAGCCACGTTATGAATGCCTTGTGATCATTGCCCTTGTTAGTTTCATTGTATTGACATTCCCAGACTATTCAAATGTCATTGAAACTAAAACAGTGCATCCCAAATGGGTGGAGGCAGCAAATAACGTACTAGTTGAGAGAATGCCAAGAGTGTAAAAAGCTGTCATCAAGGCAAAGGGTGGCTACTTTGAAGAATCTCAAATTAATTTTTTATTTGTTTTACACTTTTTTGGTTACTACATGATTCCATATGTGTTATTTCATAGTTTTGATGTCTTCACTATTATTCTACAATGTAGAAAATAGTACAAAATAAATAAAAACCCTGGAATGAGTAGGTGTGTCCAAACTTTTGACTGGTACTGTAGATTATGATTGTCTGTTTGTTTCATATCTGCAAAGTAGTTATTAAAATATTGTCAGTTCCACTTTAATGATTTGGTAGGGTCAAAAGTCAGGGAGATTAGTCTAACAAACTACATTTTTTGTTGTTGTTGCCATCCTCTGCATATCTTAATAATTCATAAAATGCATTATCTGGGACATAATCAAACCATGGAGAGTGGAGACCCAATGAGCTGGAGTGCGATAGTGTGATACTGCACCTCTCTCATTAACCATAGGGTGGTGGCATTGTGCATAATATTCTGAAGTGTTGAGTGTGTACGACAGAGAGTGATATGGAAACGTGATTGAATATGAAAGGCAGAGGAAGTTATGGAAGAATCGGATTATGAGATGAACTAGCTGGGGAGGTGAAAGAGGAGAGAGTAAGAGGGATGGACCTGTGGGGAACAGAGAGAAAAAGAGGGAGAGGAGGGAGGTAGAGGGATGGGGGGGGGCATCTTGCCTAATGGCTTGGTTTGACATTCCTTTTGTTTATAAGGCTATAAACATCTAGTGGAAAGCCTTCCCAGAAGAGTGGAGGCTGTTATAGCAGCAAAGGGGGGACCAACTCCATATACATGCCCATGATTTGGAATGAGGTGTTTGACGAGCAGGTGTCCACATACTTTCGGGCCTTTGGAAGAAATTAACCACACTAGATCATAAAGAATATAAAGCCCATGCAGAGCCACCTGGTAGAGAAAGCTGAAAATAAAAATGGAGAGAGTGATCGCTAGCAATATGGCTAAAACCCTAAGGGCAGTATTGATTTAATCTGTTTTAGTGGCCCGTCTTGCTCCCATTTTCAATCCTCAGCACAGAACTCTCCTCCTTCTCCCCGATCCTTTTCCTTCTCCGTTCCTCCTTTCCTCCCCCCTCCTCCTCCACCATCTTCCTCCTCCTCCTCCAGATCCCAGCTTCCAATATCATCCATTTTGAAGGGGGGGGGGGGGGGGGGGGGGGTTCTGGTCCCTCAGGCAGCGAGGCAGGTAAGTGGGGCACCGCGCAGCGGCAGACAGCTCCAGTCCGAAAGCCCCTCCAGCTCTCATGCGATACATGCAGCACACATGACCAATTAGCTCGCTGAGTAATTAGCATGTGGTGACGATGGTGGCACGTTGCTCAGACAGTCGGGCCACACAACCAAATCAATGAGCCAAGTGTGTGCCGTAAACATACTATTTCCTATATTCTCTTAGATAAAATGTTGTCAAAAAGGGTTATTTGCAGAGGGATAGGGTTCTACCAAGAACTGTTTATCTTACCCTTTTGGGGGGGTTCTTAGAAAGACTAAGGTTCTTTGAAAGGCAAAGGGTTCTACGTAGAACACTTTTCATCCTACAAATGTAGGATCTTAATTTGAGTCAGTTTGCTACAGCAGGAAAATAATCCTGCAGCAGCAGGAAATGTGAATGATTATGTGGATTATAATAAATGAACATTTTTGTAGGGGTTGATACATTTTTCGTAAGGGAAAATCAAGTCTGACATTTTAAAGTGGAGATTACATTCTTCAGAAGCCTTTTTAAACTTCAAAAACACTACAAGTTTTTAATTTCCTACATTGCAGGAAATGCAACAGGGTGATCAAATTAAGATACTATATCTGGAGGAAATAATTATTGAGAGGCAAGAAGGGTACATAGAAACCCTCTGAATCTGAATAAGATTTTTTATTGTGTTTTTTTCCTTTTTAAATAGTGCCTGAGCGTTAGTGTTTACCACAGTGTTTAAACTTTAATATCATAAGTTTGAGGTAGGTGTTAGAACGTTTCAAACTGTACCTACAGTATATGGGAATGTTTCATCCACAAATATTCCTATATAGGTACAGTTTAAAACATTATAACACCTACCATTTTACATGCAGTACTGACATAATTGATATCTTTCCCATGATTTCTGTCTTTAAAAATAGTATTCTCTGTGATTTTATTGTATGATGCAGTGTATTGTATGGTTCACAGCAAATTGGCCAGTTATACATACAGTAGTATCTGAGTTTGCAAGAAATGCCCCCGACTAAAGTAATCTTCTTGTTATCTCCTACATGATCAATTTATCAACATTAATGTAGACTGCTGTATTGTCTTACTCGCTTTCCCGCTCTCTCCCTCCTACAGTTATGTCAGGAGAATGACCATGACACGTTTCAAAGCTAAGGCTCATCAAATCCTAGATGTAATGAATGCTGATCTATGTGTTTCTTCTTCCAAACGCTGAAAGATGAGATGAACACTGGAGACCTGACTCAGTCTGCAGCATTAGAGATTCACCACACCACGCATGGCCAGATTCTCTCACTTCTCTTAACTGACTAATACCGTGGACATATCATACATAAAGTTGCCAAAATGTGTCAGATACTGTATGAATCATGCAGGTTGCGTCTCAAAGGGCACCTTATTTGCTGTAGTGTACTTCTTTTGAGCAGAGCTCTATGGGCCCTAGTCAAAAGTTGTGCACTACATAGAAAATAGGGTGCCATTTGGGACGCAGCCACAGTAAAATGTAATTCCTCAGGGTTGTCTTTCTCAGCTATGTGACAGTCTTCTCCCTACTCTAGTTGGTAACCCAGTGAGCAAAATTATGTTCAAAATACATACTTTAGATGTTGACATCAGGAGCATTTTAGGTGCTGAATGAGGTAAAAATACATATTTTCCAGATGTTGGAAATGCATTTTCCAGGCGTCTAAATAATGTATTTTCTGGGGATCGAAAATACGTATTTTCCAGACGTTGAATCAGGTGCCTTTTAGGTGCTTGAATGAAAGGTGAAAATATGTATTTTCTGTATGTTGGGGTGGCAGGGTAGCCTAGTGGTTGGAGCGTTGGACTAGTAACCGAAAGGTTGCAAGTTCAAATCCCCGAGCTGACAAGGTACAAATCTGTTGTTCTGCCCCTGAACAGGCAGTTAACCCACTGTTCCTAGGCCGTCATTGAAAATAAGAATTTGTTCTTAACTGACTTGCCTAGTTAAATAAATAAATAAAATGTCAAAAACACATTTATTTTCCGGACATTGAAAATATGTATTTTTTGTTAAGGCCAGACAAAAGTTATTCAATGTTTTAATGGATTTTCCCCCCAGAAAAGTCAGGTGAGCTAAAAAATAACAGTACTTTAGCACATTGTCCTAGGCTCTTGTGCAGGCTCTAGTCTAGGCCAAATGTGAGCTTCAAGAGTTTTATTATTCCATGAATATTCCTATGCTATTTTTCTTTAAAAGAAGGCAGATGTTACAATGTTGTTATAACCATGAGAAATGAAACAATGGGACGTATAACTTGTGACAGTTTCTTTATTCCTGACAAAAAACATGCAATCCAAACTCATGTAACGTGATGTATAGGGTAATAGAGTAGACTATTTAACATTTTTGTCTAATTTCATTATTATTATTATTTATTTCACCTTTTTCACCAGGTAGGCTAGTTGAGAACAAGTTCTCATTTACAATCTCATTTACAATACAACAATTAATTCAAGAATGATTGACAATAAATAATTGTAATCAAATGAAAATGTTGATGTATAATAATGAGTTCATTACCAGAATGCATCTCTATAGGCGTTAACAAAATATTCATACAAATATGATTAGGTCTCATAGACTAGCCCTTGTAGAAAGAGGATGAATCAAGTTAGGTCTGCCAAATTAATCTAGCATTGGATACAATCTAGCATACATAAATCTAGCCATAGAGTATAGCCTATCGTCATCAAACAATTTTTGTTTTGTTTATAACATGCACAATTAGAAGCATCAATCTACAGTTAAAGTCAGAAGTTTACATACACCTTAGCCAAATACATTCAAAATCAGTTTTTCACAATTCCTGACATTTAATCCAAGTAAAAATTCCCTGTTTTAGGTCAGTTAGGATCACCATTTTATTTTAAGAATGTGAAATGTCAGAATAATAGTAGAGAATGATTTTTCAGCTTTTATTTCTTTCATCACATTCCCAATGGGTCAGAAGTTTACATAGCATTGCCTTTAAATTGGTTAACTTGGTCAAACGTTTCGGGTAGCCTTCCACAAGCTTCCCACAATAAGTTGGGTGAATTTTGGCCCATTCCACCTGACAGAGCTGGTGGAACTGAGGCAGGTTTGTAGGCCTCCTTGCTCACACACACTTTTTCAGTTCTGCCCACAAAATGTTCTATAGAACTGAGGTCAGGGCTTTGTGATGGCCACGTCAATACCTTGACTTTGCTGTGCTTAAGCAATTTTGCCATAACTTTGGAAGTATGCTTGGGGTCATTGTCCATTTGGAAGACCCATTTGCAACCAAGCTTTAACTTCTTGACTGATGTCTTGAGATGTTGCTTCAATATATCCACATAATTTTCCTCCCTCATGATGCCATCTATTTTGTGAAGTGCACCAGTCCCTCCTGGAGCAAAGCACCCCCACAACATGATGCTGCCACCCCCGTGCTTCACGGTTGGGATGGTGTTCTTCGGATTGCAAGCCTCCCCCTTTTTCCTCCAAACATAACGATGGTCATTATAGCCGAACAGTTCTATTTTTGTTTCATCAGACCAGAGGACATTTCTCCAAAAAGTACGATCTTTGTCCCCATGTGCAGTTGCAAACCATAGTCCGGCTTTTTTATGGCGGTTTTGGAGCAGTGGCTTCTACCTTGCTGAGCGGCCTTTCAGGTTATGTCGATATAGGACTTGTTTTACTGTGGATATAGATACTTTTGTACCTGTTTCCTCCAGCATCTTCAAAAGGTCCTTTGCTGTTGTTCTGGGATTGATTTGCAATTTTCGCACCAAAGTACGTTCATCTCTAGGAGACAGAACGTGTCTCCTTCCTGAGCGGTATGACGGCTGCGTGGTCCCATGGTGTTTATACTTGCGTACTATTGTTTGTACAGATAAACGTGGTACCTTCAGGCGTTTGGAAATTGCTCCCAAGGATGAACCAGCCAAGACTCTGAGGTCTTGGCTGATATCTTATGATTTTTGTCCACAGGTACACCTCCAATTGACTCAAATGATGGCTATCAGAAACTTCTAAAGCCATGACATCATTTTCTGGAATTTTACAAGCTGACTCCAACCTAAGTGTATGCAAACTTCCGACTTCAACTGTATAGAGCAAGCTTGACTAAATTTGAACCCAGTAAGTTTGCTCAGGACATTACACTGTTTCGATTGTCTCGTCTGGCTGCCATGAAAACCCCAATCTTGGAGATAGTCGATCACATCATTGTGGAGCTGCTGATCTGCACGAAGTGTGTGCGTTCCGCTGGCGATGTACTTTGCTGGACATGCTGGCTGTTCTCGGCGCCGCATCATCACTTCAAACGCATTCCGTCTTTGATGTTATTGTTTGGCCTACTACTGTCACGACTCGTACCGAAGGTGGCTCCCCTTCCTGTTCGGGTGGCGCTCAGCGGTCGTCGTCACCGGCCTACTAGCTGCCACTGATCCCGTTTCCTTCCTTTTCTGTTTATTAGTTGCACCTGTGTTTAGTTATGCTAATTGGTTGGGCTTTATTTTCCAGCTGGCCCGCTTGCTGTTGTGCGGGATTATTTCAGTGTACGTGTGTACACGGCTGTAGGTCACGGTTGTCTGTGTGTTTGTATTTTTGCTGGACTGTTTAAGTTCCCCGTGTTTGGGGCATTTGTTTGGGTTGGCGTCTGTTCACCATTGTGGTGCATTAAAAGTAGAGCTACCCTGAACTCTCTGCTTCCTGCGCCTGACTTCTTCCTCCACTACACCCCGGGCGTTAGAGTGGCGCTTCTCTTTTACAGTCGCTTTACATTTTAATATAGAGCCGTTGCAGAAAGTGTCGAAGTCTGTTGTTCATTTGAGTCAGGAGACAGTAGGGAAGAGGGAATCTATGATAATGAAGAGGATTTACATAATAATGGCCTAGACACTGCTGAGACTAGGGACTGACAGTTCACCCGGGTGCACAGCTTGGTTGATTGACAGGTGGAATATTAGACATTTGGCAGAGAGGACCCTGATTGACTTCTGCTTAATCATTCTTTCACTCTAGTGTGTTTTTGATGAGTGAAGCTGTAGAGATCAAACGATGTTTTGATACCAAACAACTGCTGCTTTGTTATTTTTTGAAATCCCAGATTGGCCAGATAATCTATCTTGCAAAATGGAATAAAGATGTGGGCAAGGTTTATATATTATTTTATGAATTATGTCTGTTGTTAATTGAGTAATTTGTGTGTTGGGTTAATTCTTATGTAAATTGGCAAAGTTTGAGTTTTTTTGGTTGACCTATATTAGATTTTATTTTCAATCTTGTTGGTTATTCAAACATGAAAAACAATTACAAATTTAAGTTATGGAGTCCGCTTAAGTTTGTATTTTCTATGTAAGGGCAGTTTTATGTTTAGAAGCTGCTCGTAAGGATTCTTAGTGACATCCGGGAGGAAATGACAAGGACACCTTTCCAGAAAGTTACTGTGCTTTAGAATGACTGAAAAAAGTCAGGGACTTCAGGACAGCAACCTCTTTCAGCTGCCATTATGTTTTCATTTGACAGACTTCAGGGACCTTTCAAAACTCTTTTTGAAGTGTATACCTTTTACACTGAATCATATGTTCTGCTTTGGTCCACTCACCAGTTCTGAGCACAGTGGTTTCAAGATTCTCTAAGGAGTTCAAGGACAACATCAATCTAAAATATCTATGATTAGATTTGAGTTGGGGAATAGGAAGCGAACGCAGTGGTCGTCACTAGTTACAACTGTCACAACGTCAGAAGGCCCGCCTTCTCGACCAATCAGATGAGGGAATGTGATGACACGTATGCTAACCTGCTTGCAGGGGCAGAAGAGAGACATGCATTTGTTTTATATATTGGTCCATCAAAGCTTTGGTTATTTATTAAATATAGTAAAACCAACCGTTATAAATGCAAAGTGCTAATCGGATGCCTTATTCAAACTCAGCATGCAAGCTTATCATGATATTTGCCCTTACTTTTAGTTACTTGTCTTAACTGAAAATAGGTTTACTCCAATATCTGCATTGTTTTTCAAATGGAATGTAGACAAACAAATTGACACATTTTCATTTCAGATTTTTATTTTCAAAATCCCCAAGGTAAAAATACACAGTTTCACATAAATGTTCACATTTTGGGCAGACCATCTGACTGTGTAGCTGTGTTAACTAGTGATGACCAAAGGGGTCGCTTATCCATTTGGAGACAGCGTTTTGCACACCATAGAAAGAAATACACATATTCACAGAGATTCATTCTTAAATTATGTGTTCAAATGTAGAATTCAATCCCTCACACATGAATTACCTAAATATGAATGGCAGATTTTTAAGTTATGGAGCTAAAGCTTTTCTGTGTTTACGCTGAGCTTGTACAGTACAGTTGGAATGCTATGGCAGCTATGCTATTTTGTCAGGTGATGATGAGTCTAACTATAATTAGACCCAGTAATTAGACCCAGCCAGGCTGGATCTGAAATGGCAACCTATTCCCTAGTGCACCACGTACTAAGGTCCCTGGCCAACAGCAGTACACTAGGGAATAGGTTTCCATTTTGGAACCCAGACTTGGCAGAGGCCTCCTGATGACAGTGGGGGAGCTGGTCTGATTGGTCCAGTAATAGGGAGTGATGATAGAGGGACCTACAGGTAAGAATAGCTCCCCGAATGGCACCCTAGTTGCTATATAGTACACTGCTTCTGGTCAAAACTGGTGAAAATATGTTGGGAATATAGGGTGCCAATTGGGAGGCAACGTGAGCCCCGTTGTGCAGCTATTTCTGCCTGCTGCTGTTTTCTCAGTGGGAGGGTAGGATGCTAGTGTGCCTGTGATGTGCGTCAGGCAACAGTGAAGCTTCTAAAAACAGCTCCTGCTCGATGCACGTGAAGACTCACACAACCACACTACCAAGGTACCAAGCTTCACACCCCTACCCGCCCTGTAAAAACTGAGCAATGGGCTTACTACAGCACAACAGACCAGCTAATTATACTGGAACACCTAGGCTAGCACGTCTAATATGTGTGTTAAATTCAGAGAAAAGGTCCATATGGGATTGGCATGTGATTCATCTCAGCAACCCAGTACCAAATCACACATCTTTCACGAGAGACGAGTATGTAACAGAGCAGGTTTTAAAATACACTATACAATGCATTCGGAAAGTATTCAGACCACTTTCCCTTTTCTATATTTTTGTTACATTACAGCCTTATTCTAAACTTTATATTTGTTTTAAATCCTCATTAATCGACACACAATATCCCATGACAAAGCGAAAACAGTTTTATTTTTTATTTTTGCAAATGTATTACACATGAACAAATACCTTATTTACATAACTATTCAGACCCTTTGCTATGAGACTCGAAATTGGGCTCAGGTGCATCCTGTTTTCATTGGTCATCCTTGAGATGTTTCTACAGTCCACCTGTGGTAAAATCAATTGATTGGACATGATTTTGAAAGACACACACCTGTCTATATAAGGTCCCACAGCTGACAGTGTATGTCAGAGCAAAAACCAAGCCATCAGGTTGAAGGAATTGTACGTAGAGTGCCAAGACAGGATTGTGTTGATGCACAGATCTGAGGGAAGGGTACCAAAATATGTCTGGAGCATTGAAGGTCCCCAAGAACACAGTGGCCTCCATCATTCTTAAATGGAAGAAGTTTGGAACCACCAAGACTCTTTCTAGAGCTTGCCGCGCCGGCCAAAATGAGCAATCGGGAGAGAAGGGCATTGGTCAGGGAGGTGACCACGAAACCGATGGTCACTCTGACAGAGCTCCAGAGTTGCTCTGTGGAGATGGGAGAACCTTCCAGAAGAACAACCATCTCTGCAGCACTCCACTAATCAGGCCTTTATGGTGGAGTGACCAGATGGAAGCCACTCCTCAGTAAAAGGCACATGACAGCCCACTTGGAATTTGCCAAAAGGCACATAAAGGACTCTCAGACCATGAGAAACAAGATTCTCTGGTCTGATGAAACCAAGATTGAACTCTTTAGCATGAATACCAAACGTCTGGAGGAAACCTGGCACCATCCCTATGGTGTAGCATGGTGGTGGCAGCATCATGTTGTTTTTCAACGGGAGGGACTGGGCGACTACTCAGGTTTGAGGGAAAGATGAACGGAGCAAAGTACAGAGAGATCCTTGATGAAAACCTGCTCCAGAGCGCTCAGGAATTCAGACTGGGGGTGAAGGTTCACCTTCCAACAGGAAAACAACCCTTAGCACACAGCCAAGACAACGCAGAGGTGGCTTCGGGACAAGTTTCTGAATGTAGTGGCGAGCCCGGACCCGATCGAACATCTCTGGAGAGACTTGAAAATAGCTGTGCAGCGACACTCTCCATCTAACCTGACAGAGCTTGAGAGGATCTGCAGAGAAGAATGGGAGAAACTCCCCAAATACAGGTGCGCAAAGCTTCTAGCGTCATACCCAAGAAGATTTGAGTCGGTAATCGCTGCCAAAGGTGCTTCAACAAAGTACTGAGTAAAGGGTTTGAATACTTATGGAACTGTAATAATTCATTTTTTTGTTGTATATAAAATAAAAACTATTTTTGCTTTCTCATTATGGGGCTTTGTGTGTAAACTTTTTTATACATTTTAGAATAAATCTATAACAAAAGTAATGGGGTATGAATACTTTCCAAATGCACTGTATATACCAAAGTATGTGGATACCCCTTCAAATGAGTGGATTTGGCTATTTCAGCCACACCCGTTGCTGACAGGTATATAAAATTGAGCACACCACATGGAATCTCCGTAGACAAACATTGGCAGTAGAATGTTCTTACTGAAGAGCTCAGTGACTTTCAACGTGCCACCGTCATAGGATGCCACATTTCCAAAATTTCACATTCATCAAATTTCTGCCCTGCTAGAGCTCCCCCGGTCAACTATAAGTTCTGTTATTGTGAAGTGGAATCTTCTAGGAGCAACAACGTGGCAGCCGCGAAGTGGTAGGCCACACAAGCTCACAGAACGAGACTGGCGAGTGCTGAAGTGCGTTGTGAGTAAAAATCCTCTTTCCTTGGTTGCAAACAGTCACTACCGAGTTCCAATCTGCCACTGGAAGCAACGTCAGCACAAGAACTGTTTGTCAGGAGCTTCATTAAATGGGTTTCCATGGCCAAGCAGTCACACACAAGCCTAAGAAACCCAATGCTCAATGCCAAGCGTCGGCTGGGGTGGTGTAAAGCTTGCCGCAATTGGACTCTGGAGCAGTGGAAACGTGTTCTCTTCACCATCTGGCAGTCCAACGGATGAATCTGGTATTGGTGGATGTCAGGAGAACGCTACCTGCCACAATGCATAGCGCCATCTGTAAAGTTTGGTGGAGGAGGAATAATAGTCTGGTCCTGTTTTTCATGGTCGAGGTAGGCCCCTTAGTTCCAGTGAATGGAAATCTTAACGCTACAGCACACAATGACATACTAGACAATTCTGTGCTTTCAACTTTGTGGCAATCGTTTGGGGAAGGCCCTTTCCTGTCTCAGCATGACAATGCCCCTGTGCACAAAGCGAGATCCATACAGAAATGGTTTGTCAAGATCGGTGTGGAAAAACTTGACTGGCCTTCCCAGAGCCCTTACCTCAACTCCATCGAACACCTTTAAGATGATTTGGAACGCCGACTGTGAGCCAGGCCTAATCGCTCAGCATCAGTGCCCGACCTCACTAATGCTTGTGGCTAAATGGAAGCAAGTACCTGCAGCAATGTTGCAACATCTAGTTGAAAGCCTTCCCAGAATAGTGGATGCTGTTATTGTCACGTTCCTGACCTGTTTTTCCTTTTTCTTGTATTTATTTAGTTGGTCAGGGGGTGAGTTGGGGTGGGTTGTCTATGTGTTATTTTCTATGTTGGGATGTTTGTGTTCGGCCGGGTATGATTCTCAATCAGAGACAGCTGTCAATCGTTGTCCCTGATTGAGAATCATACTTAGGCAGCCTGGGTTTCACGTGTGTTTTGTGGGTGTTTGTTTCCGTGTCTGTGTTTGTTGCACCACACGGGACTGTATCGGTTTATGCACTTTGTTTATTTGTTTTGTAATTCAGTATTCAGTTTCGTTTTAATAAATCATTATGAACCCTAACCACTCTGCGTATTGGTCCGATCCGTCTCGCCTCTCCTCGTCCGAGGAGGAGGAAGAATATGACGATAGCCGTTACAGTTATAGCAGCAAAGGGGGTGACCAACTCCATATTAATGCCCATGATTTTGGAATGAGCTGTTTGACCAGTAGGTGTCCACATACGTTTGGTCATGTAGTGTATCTCCCAGCTTGAGTGATGAATGGTTTAGGAAGATTGGTTTGACAAATATGTTTGTGTGTGACTCTGTTCTGGTTAGAGGGATTCTGCCCTGTGATGGCGCACGTCCCAGTGGTGCTCTCAAGGTGCTTGGTGCTTAATGGGGAGAGGATGTGATATACCCACTGGTCCATATAGTCAACACATGACTGAACACTCGTGCTCATAGCAATAAGTATGGTACATATCCTCGACCATCTGCGCTGTACACCAGGAGGGATCCTCTCCCTCCTCATTGCACCCTGCAGTCGTTTTTTTCTTCACATTTCTACATGGATGCGTCAGAAGTTGCATGCTGTTCCTTACACAGTGCACTTCATGGGCTCTGGTCAAAAGTAATGCACTATATAAGGAACAGAGTGCCATTTGGGACGCAGCCCATGACATTTAGAAATCTCAACATAAGTGGCTAGTTGTTTCTGCATTCATTGCCGTGCGTTTTGATGGAGTTCAAAAAGTCTTACTGTGCCAACATCATGTTCCTCTCCTCCTCCTCCTTCCTTCTTTCTCACCTTCTCCGCCTCACACTGATTTGCAGCGTGTCCTTCTTCCACACCTCGCTGACATTCTCTCTATTTTCCACCTCCTACATACTTTCCATGTCTCCACACTTCCCTGTCACTCTCAAGGTTTTTGTGTTGTGGAGAAAAATAAATGGTATCCTATGTCATTCCTGCCTACTCATATGCTGTAATTGAAAAATTGAGAATGTGTAATAATCATCATGTACTCACAACTGCGTCTCAGTTATTCAAATGTTGAACTTAATGTACGGAAAGAAATGGTCTGTTTTTTATTCTACAGTATATTGTTTTTGGACTCTGGTTCTTCTCCCATTCTTGTTTACAATTATAACAGAGTCACTTTCTTTCTCTCACTTCATGGCTCACCTGAATTTGAATTGAAAGGAGAGGTGATAATGATGATAAGAATCATTGTGTGGATATTTTACATTGACCTGAATGACTTTTGTTTGCTTTTTGCCTCTGTTGTTGCAGAAGACTGTGAGACTTTATGACTTTAAATGTGTGCATTTTAACACATATGAGACGGACCTCTCTTCAATGTTTCATAGAAATGTATTATTATTCTGTTAGAATTCTAGCCCTAAAAATTGCCAAAGACTCCCAGCCACCCTAGTCATAGACTGTTCTCTCTGCTAACGCACGGCAAGCGGTACCAGAGCGCCAAATCTAGGTCCAAAAGGATTCTTAACAGCTTCTACCCCCAAGCCATGAGACTGTTGAACAGTTAATCAAATGACTACCCAGACTATTTGCATTGACCCCACCTCCATTTTTACGCTGCTGCTACTCTGTGTTATTATCTATGCATAGTCGCTTTACCTCTACCTACATGTACATATTACCTCAATTAACCTGTGCCCCTGCACACTGACTCTCTACCGGTACGCCCTGTGTATAGCCTCGCTACTGTTATTTTATTGTTGCTTTTTATTATTTTTTACAACTTTTTTTAACTTTAAGTTTATTTTAGTAAATACTTTCTTCTCTTATTCTTAACTGCATTGTTTGTTAAGGGCTTGTAAGTAAGCATTTCACGGTGAGGTCTACACCTGTTGTATTCGGCGCATGTGACAAATCAAATTTGATTTGAATTGATTTTATTTATTTATTTCATTTTTATTCAACTTTTATTTAACAAGGCAAGTCAGTTAAGAGCAAATTCTTATTTACAATGACTGCCTACCAAAAGGCAAAAGGCCTCATACGGGGCCTGAGATTAAAATAAATAAATAAATAAATACAATAGAAATATAGGACAAAGCTCACATCGCAACAAGAGAGACAACACAACACTACATAAAGAGAGACCTAAGATAACAACATAGCAATACAGCAACACATGACAACACAGCATGGTAGCAACACAACAACATGGTAGCAACACAAAACATGGTAGCAGCACAAAACATGGTACAAACATTGGGCACAGACAACAGCACAAAAGGCAAGAAGGTAGAGACAACAATACATCACGCTAAGCAGCTACAACTGTCAGTAAGAGTGTCCATGATTGAGTCTTTGAATGAAGAGATGGAGATAAAACTGTCCAGTTTGAGTGTTTGTTGCAGCTTGTTCCAGTCGCTAGCTGCAGCGAACTGAAAAGACGAGCGCCCCAGGGATGTGTGTGCTTTGGGGACCTTTAACAGAATGTGACTGGCAGAACAGGTGTTGTATGTGGAGGATGAGGGCTGCAGTAGATATCTCAGATAGGAGGGAATGAGGCCTAAGAGAGTTTTATAAATAAGCATCAACCAGTGGGTCTTGCAACGGGTTTACAGAGATGACCAGTTTACAGAGGAGTATAGAGTGCAGTGATGTGTCCTATAAGGAGCATTGCTGGCAAATCTGATGTCGGAATGGTAAAAAACATCTGCATATAAATGGATGAGAGAGCTTCCTACTGCCTGAGCTATGTTGTTGATGATCTACGTCTACAGATGCAGAGACCTGAATGACTTTTGTTTGCATTTCCCCTCAGTTGTTGGCTTGTTGCAGAACACAGTGGAGTTCAAATGACTGTGACACTTTTTTTATTTTCTGAAAGACTTGCCTTTATAAGGAATACTGCCTGCTCCATTACAATGCCTTTTGGTAAGCTTTGGAATCCTCCACTTTCATGTCCTCTGGGGCATTGTCAAGGCAAGCAAGCTCTATCTTTCTCTCTTCAACAACATCATTTGAAGAGGCTTCAGCAACTCCATTTGAAGAGATGATAACACTCTTCAATGACTGATAGAATTAATTCTAATTCTGTTAGAATCATATAATTAATTCTAATTCTGTTAGAATCATAGAATGAATTCTAAATTCTGTTAGAATTCAGTCTAATTCTACAGATGGATGTTCGCTAAAAGGAACTGAGACTGATGTGTGTGAAATATGGGCCAGAATGGGAACTAGATGGAGTCTGTTGACATTTACTGCAAGTTCCTGTTTGTTCATGCATGGTTTTAGTTGAAATGGCCACACAATTAGATTATGTTCTCTATAAACTATATCCTATTACTAAAATCAACCAGTGCTTCACATTCAGATATCTACAATATCTTGGCAAGATGAAGTAGAAGAAAGATGTAGCCTTGGGATGATAAAGAGGGAACGGCTGCACCCCAAGTAGTGAGGCTGATTTGGGAGTAGTTGTCTGAGTGTTGACATTCATGGCTCAGTGACTCTTCAGCGTGACAGAAGGTTGATCCAATTAGCCATTTCAGCAATCCAATTAACTTCCTACACATGATTTGCAGCCTACTCACTGTCTGATCCTCCAACGCAACACAACCAATGCTGCCAAACTCCACCTAATGATACTGATGTAATTCCTTTCTATCTACCTCCTTTCATCAGGTCCTCTCTACCTCTCATCCCTCTCTCTACCTCCTCTCATGCCACCCTCTCTACCTCCTCTCACCCCTCCCTCTCTACCTCTCACCCCTCCCTCTCTACCTCCTCTCACCCCTTACCCCTCCCCTCTACCTCCTCTCACCCCTCCCTCTCTACCTACTCTCACCCCTCTCACCCCTCCCCTCTACCTCCTCTCACCCCTCCCCCTCTACCTCCTCTCACCCCTTCCCTCTAACTCCTCTCACCCCTCCCCCTCTACCACCTCTCACCCCTCCCTCTCTACCTCCTCTCATCCCTCCCCCTCAACCTCCTCTCACCCCTCCCTCTCTACCTCCTCTCACCCCTCCCTCTCTACCTCCTCTCATCCCTCCCTCTCATCCCTCCCTCTCTACCTCCTCTCATCCCTCCCCCTCTACCTCCTCTCACCCCTCCCTCTCTACCTCCTCTCACCCCTCCCTCTCTACCTCCTCTCATCCCTCCCTCTCATCCCTCCCTCTCTACCTCCTCTCATCCCTCCCCCTCTACCTCCTCTCACCCCTCCCTCTCTACCTCCTCTCACCCCTCCCCCTCTACCTCCTCTCACCCCTCCCCCTCTACCTCCTCTCACCCCTCCCTCTCTATCTCTTCCCCTGCATCTGCCCATCTCTCCTCTCCATCTGTCTACTGACTCTCCTTCGTTGCTCCAACACACATGTCTTTTTCCCTACGTATCTCTCCTCCTTTGCTCTCTTCCATCCCTTCTCCTCATCCTCCTCCTGCTCCATCCTCCTTCATAACTCTTCTCCTCCATTCCTCTTCCATCACTCTTCCTTTCATCTTCCAATATCTCTCCATGATCATTAAAGAGCAACTAACTCTCTCACCAGGACTGTCATCTCATTGGCGGCCAATCCATCAGCTGAATGTTTGTATTGTCAGTTGGCTCTCCAAGGTCATATTTAAATGAATTCTCATAACATCCCTGCTGGTGAATTAGAGGTATATTGCTGTATCCTTGAGCAAGGTCGGAACAGTAATTAGCAATAATGCAACCCTGCTTCAATGTGTAGATCAAAAGACAGCTATGCAATGTGAAGACATGTGTACAATATGGTAATTACCATAGTGGGCAGAGAATGGATTCAATGTCAGACATGATTTTGGGCAGCCGAGTATGTTTAAGTGTGTGTGTATGTGGGTGCGTACGTGTGTAGTTGTATGTGTGCATTTGTCAGTGTGTTCTGAGTGTGTGTGAGAGAGAGACATGCTACTTCTAAAAGACCAAGAGTTTACAGCTCAGGGACCTGGTGAGGTTATAACTGCAGCGTCCCTCTGCCTCACCTGGCCCTGTTAAACCTAACTGTATTGTCCCTCTGCCTCACCTGGCCCTGTTAAACCTAACTGTATTGTCCCTCTGCCTCACCTGGCCCTGTTAAACCTAACTGTATTGTCCCTCTGCCTCACCTGGCCCTGTTAAACCTAACTGTAGCGTCCCTCTGCCTCACCTGCCCTGTTAAACCTAACTGTAGTGTCCCTCTGCCTCACCTGGCCCTGTTAAACCTAACTGTAGTGTCCCTCTGCTTTACCTGGCCCTGTTAAACCTAACTGTAGTGTCCCTCTGCCTCACCTGGCCCTGTTAAACCTAACTGTAGTGTTCCTCTGCCTCACATGGCCCTGTTAAACCTGACTGTAGTGTCCCTCTGCTTTACCTGGCCCTGTTAAACCTAACTGTAGTGTCCCTCTGCCTCACCTGGCCCTGTTAAACCTAACTGTAGTGTCCCTCTGCCTCACCTGGCCCTGTTAAACCTAACTGTAGCGTCCCTCTGCCTCACCTGGCCCTGTTAAACCTAACTGTAGTGTCCCTCTGCTTTACCTGGCCCTGTTAAACCTAACTGTAGCGTCCCTCTGCTTTACCTGGCCCTGTTAAACCTAACTGTAGCGTCCCTCTGCCTCACCTGGCCCTGTTAAACCTAACTGTAGTGTCCCTCTGCTTTACCTGGCCCTGTTAAACCTAACTGTAGCGTCCCTCTGCTTTACCTGGCCCTGTTAAACCTAACTGTAGTGTCCCTCTGCCTCACCTGGCCCTGTTAAACCTAACTGTAGCGTCCCTCTGCTTTACCTGGCCCTGTTAAACCTAACTGTAGTGTCCCTCTGCCTCACCTGGCCCTGTTAAACCTAATTGTAGTGTCCCTCTGCTTTACCTGGCCCTGTTAAACCTAACTGTAGTGTCCCTCTGCCTCACCTGGCCCTGTTAAACCTAACTGTAGCATCCCTCTGCCTCACCTGGCCCTGTTAAACCTAACTGTAGTGTCCCTCTGCTTTACCTGGCCCTGTTAAACCTAACTGTAGCGTCCCTCTGCCTCACCTGGCCCTGTTAAACCTAACTGTAGCATCCATCTGCCTCACCTGGCCCTGTTAAACCTAACTGTAGTGTCCCTCTGCCTCACCTGGCCCTGTTAAACCTAACTGTAGTGTCCCTCTGCTTTACCTGGCCCTGTTAAACCTAACTGTAGCGTCCCTCTGCCTCACCTGGCCCTGTTAAACCTAACTGTAGCATCCCTCTGCCTCACCTGGCCCTGTTAAACCTAACTGTAGTGTCCCTCTGCCTCACCTGGCCCTGTTAAACCTAACTGTAGCGTCCCTCTGCCTCACCTGGCCCTGTTAAACATAACTGTAGTGTCCCTCTGCTTTACCTGGCCATGTTAAACCTAACTGTAGTGTCCCTCTGCCTCATCTGGCCCTGTTAAACCTAACTGTAGCGTCCCTCTGCCTCACCTGGCCCTGTTAAACCTAACTGTAGCGTCCCTCTGCCTCACCTGGCCCTGTTAAACCTAATTGTAGTGTCCCTCTGCTTTACCTGGCCCTGTTAAACCTAACTGTAGTGTCCCTCTGCCTCACCTGGCCCTGTTAAACCTAACTGTAGCGTCCCTCTGCCTCACCTGGCCCTGTTAAACCTAACTGTAGCGTCCCTCTGCCTCACCTGGCCCTGTTAAACCTAACTGTAGCGTCCCTCTGCCTCACCTGGCCCTGTTAAACCTAACTGTAGCGTCCCTCTGCCTCACCTGGCCCTGTTAAACCTAACTGTAGTGTCCCTCTGCCTCACCTGGCCCTGTTAAACCTAACTGTAGTGTCCCTCTGCTTTACCTGGCCCTGTTAAACCTAACTGTAGCGTCCCTCTGCCTCACCTGGCCCTGTTAAACCTAACTGTAGCATCCCTCTGCCTCACCTGGCCCTGTTCAACCTAACTGTAGTGTCCCTCTGCCTCACCTGGCCCTGTTAAACCTAACTGTAGTGTCCCTCTGCCTCACCTGGCCCTGTTAAACCTAACTGTAGCGTCCCTCTGCCTCACCTGGCCCTGTTAAACCTAACTGTAGCGTCCCTCTCCCTCACCTGGCCCTGTTAAACCTAACTGTAGTGTCCCTCTGCCTCACCTGGCCCTGTTAAACCTAACTGTAGTGTCCCTCTGCCTCACCTGGCCCTGTTAAACCTAACTGTAGCGTCCCTCTGCCTCACCTGGCCCTGTTAAACCTAACTGTAGTGTCCCTCTGCCTCACCTGGCCCTGTTAAACCTAACTGTAGTGTCCCTCTGCCTCACCTGGCCCTGTTAAACCTAACTGTAGTGTCCCTCTGCCTCACCTGGCCCTGTTAAACCTAACTGTAGCGTCCCTCTGCTTTACCTGGTCCTGTTAAACCTAACTGTAGCGTTCCTCTGCCTCACCTGGCCCTGTTAAACCTAACTGTAGTGTCCCTCTGCCTCACCTGGCCCTGTTAAACCTAACTGTAGCGTCCCTCTGCTTTACCTGGCCCTGTTAAACCTAACTGTAGTGTCCCTCTGCCTCACTTGGCCCGGTTAAACCTAACTGTAGTGTCCTCTGCTTTACCTGGCCCTGTTAAACCTAACTGTAGTGTCCCTCTGCCTCACCTGGCCCTGTTAAACCTAACTGTAGTGTCCCTCTGCCTCACCTGGCCCTGTTAAACCTAACTGTAGTGTCCCTCTGCTTTACCTGGCCCTGTTAAACCTAACTGTAGTGTCCCTCTGCCTCACCTGGCCCTGTTAAACCTAACTGTAGCGTCCCTCTGCCTCACCTGGCCCTGTTAAACCTAACTGTAGCGTCCCTCTGCCTCACCTGGCCCTGTTAAACCTAACTGTAGCGTCCCTCTGCTTCACCTGGCCCTGTTAAACCTAACTGTAGTGTCCCTCTGCCTCACCTGGCCCTGTTAAACCTAACTGTAGCATCCCTCTGCCTCACTTGGCCCTGTTAAACCTAACTGTAGCGTCCCTCTGCCTCACCTGGCCCTGTTAAACCTAACTGTAGTGTCCCTCTGCCTCACCTGGCCCTGTTAAACCTAACTGTAGTGTCCCTCTGCCTCACCTGGCCCTGTTAAACCTAACTGTAGTGTCCCTCTGCTTTACCTGGCCCTGTTAAACCTAACTGTAGCGTCCCTCTGCTTTACCTGGCCCTGTTAAATCTAACTGTAGCGTCCCTCTGCTTTACCTGGCCCTGTTAAACCTAACTGTAGCGTCCCTCTGCTTTACCTGGCCCTGTTAAACCTAACTGTAGTGTCCCTCTGCTTTACCTGGCCCTGTTAAACCTAACTGTAGTGTCCCTCTGCTTTACCTGGCCCTGTTAAACCTAACTGTAGTGTCCCTCTGCTTTACCTGGCCCTGTTCAATCTAACTGTAGCGTCCCTCTGCTTTACCTGGCCCTGTTAAATCTAACTGTAGCGTCCCTCTGCTTTACCTGGCCCTGTTAAACCTAACTGTAGTGTCCCTCTGCCTCACCTGGCCCTGTTAAACCTAACTGTAGTGTCCCTCTGCTTTACCTGGCCCTGTTAAACCTAACTGTAGTGTCCCTCTGCCTCACCTGGCCCTGTTAAACCTAACTGTAGCGTCCCTCTGCCTCACCTGGCCCTGTTAAACCTAACTGTAGCGTCCCTCTGCCTCACCTGGCCCTGTTAAACCTAACTGTAGCGTCCCTCTGCCTCACCTGGCCCTGTTAAACCTAACTGTAGTGTCCCTCTGCCTCACCTGGCCCTGTTAAACCTAACTGTAGCATCCCTCTGCCTCACTTGGCCCTGTTAAACCTAACTGTAGCGTCCCTCTGCCTCACCTGGCCCTGTTAAACCTAACTGTAGTGTCCCTCTGCCTCACCTGGCCCTGTTAAACCTAACTGTAGTGTCCCTCTGCCTCACCTGGCCCTGTTAAACCTAACTGTAGTGTCCCTCTGCTTTACCTGGCCCTGTTAAACCTAACTGTAGCGTCCCTCTGCTTTACCTGGCCCTGTTAAATCTAACTGTAGCGTCCCTCTGCTTTACCTGGCCCTGTTAAACCTAACTGTAGTGTCCCTCTGCTTTACCTGGCCCTGTTAAACCTAACTGTAGTGTCCCTCTGCTTTACCTGGCCCTGTTAAACCTAACTGTAGTGTCCCTCTGCTTTACCTGGCCCTGTTAAATCTAACTGTAGCGTCCCTCTGCTTTACCTGGCCCTGTTAAACCTAACTGTAGTGTCCCTCTGCTTTACCTGGCCCTGTTAAACCTAACTGTATTGTCCCTCTGCTTTACCTGGCCCTGTTAAACCTAACTGTAGTGTCCCTCTGCCTCACCTGGCCCTGTTAAACCTAACTGCAGAGTCCCTCTGCTTTACCTGGCCCTGTTAAACCTAATTGTAGTGTCCCTCTGCCTCACCTGGCCCTGTTAAACCTAACTGTAGCGTCCCTCTGCCTCACCTGGCCCTGTTAAACCTAACTGTAGTGTCCCTCTGCTTTACCTGGCCCTGTTAAACCTAACTGTAGTGTCCCTCTGCCTTACCTGGCCCTGTTAAACCTAACTGTAGTGTTCCTCTGACTCACCTGGCCCTGTTAAACCTAACTGTAGCGTCCCTCTGCCTCACCTGGCCTTGTTAAACCTAACTGTAGTGTTCCTCTACCTTACCTGGCCCTGTTAAACCTAACTGTAGCGTCCCTCTGCCTCACCTGGCTCTGTTAAACCTAACTGTAGTGTCCCTCTGCTTTACCTGGCCCTGTTAAACCTAACTGTAGTGTCCCTCTGCTTTACCTGGCCCTGTTAAACCTAACTGTAGCGTCCCTCTGCTTTACCTGGCCCTGTTAAACCTAACTGTAGCGTCCCTCTGCCTCACCTGGCCCTGTTAAACCTAACTGTAGTGTCCCTCTGCTTTACCTGGCCCTGTTAAACCTAACTGTAGTGTCCCTCTGCTTTACCTGGCCCTGTTAAACCTAACAGTAGCGTCCCTCTGCCTTACCTGGCCCTGTTAAACCTAACTGTAGCGTCCCTCTGCCTTACCTGGCCCTGTTAAACCTAACTGTAGTGTCCCTCTGCCTCACCTGGCCCTGTTAAACCTAACTGTAGCGTCCCTCTGCCTTACCTGGCCCTGTTAAACCTAACTGTAGTGTCCCTCTGCCTCACCTGGCCCTGTTAAACCTAACTGTAGTGTCCCTCTGCTTTACCTGGCCCTGTTAAACCTAACTGTAGCGCCCCTCTGCCTCACCTGGCCCTGTTAAACCTAACTGTAGTGTCCCTCTGCCTCACCTGGCTCTGTTAAACCTAACTGTAGTGTCCCTCTGCTTTACCTGGCCCTGTTAAACCTAACTGTAGTGTCCCTCTGCTTTACCTGGCCCTGTTAAACCTAACTGTAGCGTCCCTCTGCTTTACCTGGCCCTGTTAAACCTAACTGTAGCGTCCCTCTGCCTCACCTGGCCCTGTTAAACCTAACTGTAGTGTCCCTCTGCTTTACCTGGCCCTGTTAAACCTAACTGTAGTGTCCCTCTGCTTTACCTGGCCCTGTTAAACCTAACAGTAGCGTCCCTCTGCCTTACCTGGCCCTGTTAAACCTAACTGTAGCGTCCCTCTGCCTTACCTGGCCCTGTTAAACCTAACTGTAGTGTCCCTCTGCCTCACCTGGCCCTGTTAAACCTAATTGTAGCGTCCCTCTGCCTTACCTGGC
Source organism: Salvelinus fontinalis (assembly GCF_029448725.1). Classification (NCBI taxonomy): domain Eukaryota; kingdom Metazoa; phylum Chordata; class Actinopteri; order Salmoniformes; family Salmonidae; genus Salvelinus; species Salvelinus fontinalis. The sequence continues at coordinate 31,048,910 of NC_074692.1, read as the reverse complement.
CCTGTTAAACCTAACTGTAGTGTCCCTCTGCCTCACCTGGCCCTGTTAAACCTAACTGTAGTGTCCCTCTGCTTTACCTGGCCCTGTTAAACCTAACTGTAGTGTCCCTCTGCCTCACCTGGCCCTGTTAAACCTAACTGTATTGTCCCTCTGCTTTACCTGGCCCTGTTAAACCTAACTGTAGCGTCCCTCTGCCTCACCTGGCCCTGTTAAACCTAACTGTAGTGTCCCTCTGCCTCACCTGGCCCTGTTAAACCTAACTGTAGTGTCCCTCTGCCTCACCTGGCCCTGTTAAACCTAACTGTAGCGTCCCTCTGCCTCACCTGGCCCTGTTAAACCTAACTGTAGCATCCCTCTGCCTCACCTGGCCCTGTTAAACCTAACTGTAGTGTCCCTCTGCTTTACCTGGCCCTGTTAAACCTAACTGTAGTGTCCCTCTGCTTTACCTGGCCCTGTTAAACCTAACTGTATTGTCCCTCTGCTTTACCTGGCCCTGTTAAACCTAACTGTAGTGTCCCTCTGCCTCACCTGGCCCTGTTAAACCTAACTGCAGAGTCCCTCTGCTTTACCTGGCCCTGTTAAACCTAATTGTAGTGTCCCTCTGCCTCACCTGGCCCTGTTAAACCAAACTGTAGCGTCCCTCTGCCTCACCTGGCCCTGTTAAACCTAACTGTAGTGTCCCTCTGCTTTACCTGGCCCTGTTAAACCTAACTGTAGTGTCCCTCTGCCTTACCTGGCCCTGTTAAACCTAACTGTAGTGTTCCTCTGACTCACCTGGCCCTGTTAAACCTAACTGTAGCGTCCCTCTGCCTCACCTGGCCTTGTTAAACCTAACTGTAGTGTTCCTCTACCTTACCTGGCCCTGTTAAACCTAACTGTAGCGTCCCTCTGCCTCACCTGGCCCTGTTAAACCTAACTGTAGTGTCCCTCTGCTTTACCTGGCCCTGTTAAACCTAACTGTAGCGCCCCTCTGCCTCACCTGGCCCTGTTAAACCTAACTGTAGTGTCCCTCTGCCTCACCTGGCTCTGTTAAACCTAACTGTAGTGTCCCTCTGCTTTACCTGGCCCTGTTAAACCTAACTGTAGTGTCCCTCTGCTTTACCTGGCCCTGTTAAACCTAACTGTAGCGTCCCTCTGCTTTACCTGGCCCTGTTAAACCTAACTGTAGCGTCCCTCTGCCTCACCTGGCCCTGTTAAACCTAACTGTAGTGTCCCTCTGCCTCACCTGGCCCTGTTAAACCTAACTGTAGTGTCCCTCTGCCTCACCTGGCCCTGTTAAACCTAACTGTAGCGTCCCTCTGCCTCACCTGGCCCTGTTAAACCTAACTGTAGCGTCCCTCTCCCTCACCTCATTGACAGTTATCATGCTGCATTGACAACCAACCAGTAGGATCAACAAACAATTCTGCTATTATTTCTAGTTGTCCTCCGCAATGCAATCATGAGATATATGAAGCAAAGAGCGCAGCATGAACCAGTTGTTCTCCACAATCATGATTGCCTGTAGTCAAAGATAATTTACTGTATGAAGTAAATATATATGAAGCAAAGAGCATAGCATGAAAGCATTTCATGGACTGTGTCTGTGTAAAATATACAGCCTATACAGTATGTGGATTCAGCCCCGCTTTCCATCACTGTCCTTTCCAATACTATTTTCATTTCATAGGTAAGTCTGTTTTGGTGTTTTTCATGACACAGTGTGCTATATGTCCTGCTGTGAAGCTGAGTAGGGTCTGATTCATTGGATCTCCAGCGTGTGTATGGCAGGCAGGGATAGGGAGTCACAGAGCAGAGGCATGTCTGTTCTCTGTTCATGTTGAACAGTAGTACAAGTACAGTTGGAGAGTACTGCATGTCTGGGACTTCTGTGTAACAGACCTGTGTTCAAACTCTATTGGAAATAATTTCAAATACTAGAGCTTGGCTTGATAGAGCTTGGCTTGATAGAGCTTGGCTTGATAGAGCTTGCCTGGCACAATGAAGCCAATAGAACAGAAGCAAAACTGCAAACCCTGCCTATCTGTCACTCAAGGCAGTCTAAAGCAAATGCTACAAGTTTTTGTTAGATTTCAACTAGTATTTGAATCCAGGTCTGGTATGTAAAAGAGAAAGCACGGAGCAGAGTGTATGTTCCCACCACTATTCTCATTGGGTCTGTCTCCATCCTTCACCCCTGTTCATTACTGGTACCTACAACCTGGTGGGTGCCCTCATCAGCAACAGCTTACCAGCAGTATGACAGTATCATTTATTGACTTGGTCCTCCAACAAAGTGCATTTCACAACTAAATGTGTGGGACACTCAGTGCTCTGTCCTCAAGTTGTGATAGTCCTGTCAGTACAGTACAACACTCAACTGTACACTAGGTCCATCCATATTCATTCAAATAGACTGCTATTTTCTCTGGCAATCTAGTACAATAATATTCATTATGTTTGAAATCATCTGTACTGTACAGTGCATTCGGTGAAAAAATAACAATTTTTGTTACGTTACAGCCTCATTCTAAAATTGAATAAATTGTGTTTTTTTTTCTCATCAATCTACACACAATACCTCATAATTACAAAGCAAAAACACGTTTTTAGAAATGTTTTCTAATTTATAAAAATTTGGGAAAAGTCGAGGGGTCTGACTACTTTCCGAAGGCACTGTAGGTACAATGTTGTATTTATGCACACTTTATAGGATTTAAGTAGGGCTGTATTTATTCACAGTGTGTAAGATTTCAGTAGGGCTGTATTTATGCACACTTTATAGGATTTCAGTAGGGCTGTATTTATTTACAGTGTGTAGGATTTCAGTAGGGCTGTATTTATTCACAGTGTGTAGGATTTCAGTAGGGCTGTATTTATTCACAGTGTGTAGGATTTCAGTAGAGCTGTATTTATTCACAGTGTGTAGGATTTCCGTAGGGCTGTATTTATTCACAGTGTGTAGGATTTCAGTAGGGCTGTATTTATTCACAGTGTGTAGGATTTCAGTAGGGCTGTATTTATTCACAGTGTGTAGGATTTCAGTAGGGCTGTATTTATTCACAGTGTGTAGGATTTCAGTAGGGCTGTATTTATTCACAGTGTGTAGGATTTCAGTAGGGCTGTATTTATTCACAGTGTGTAGGATTTCAGTAGGGCTGTATTTATTCACAGTGTGTAGGATTTCAGTAGGGCTGTATTTATTCACAGTGTGTAGGATTTCAGTAGAGCTGTATTTATTCACAGTGTGTAGGATTTCCGTAGGGCTGTATTTATTCACAGTGTGTAGGATTTCAGTAGGGCTGTATTTATTCACAGTGTGTAGGATTTCAGTAGGGCTGTATTTATTCACAGTGTGTAGGATTTCAGTAGGGCTGTATTTATTCACAGTGTGTAGGATTTCAGTAGGGCTGTATTTATTCACAGTGTGTAGGATTTCAGTAGGGCTGTATTTATTCACAGTGTGTAGGATTTCCGTAGGGCTGTATTTATTCACAGTGTGTAGGATTTCAGTAGGGCTGTATTTATTCACAGTGTGTAGGATTTCCGTAGGGCTGTATTTATTCACAGTGTGTAGGATTTCAGTAGGGCTGTATTTATTCATAGTGTGTAGGATTTCAGTAGGGCTGTATTTATTCACAGTGTGTAGGATTTCAGTAGGGCTGTATTTATTCACAGTGTGTAGGATTTCCGTAGGGCTGTATTTATTCACAGTGTGTAGGATTTCAGTAGGGCTGTATTTATTCACAGTGTGTAGGATTTCAGTAGGGCTGTATTTATTCACAGTGTGTAGGATTTCAGTAGGGCTGTATTTATTCACAGTGTGTAGGATTTCAGTAGGGCTGTATTTATTCACACTTTGCTGAGAGCTGCTCCGTCCTTTCTTATACATCGCTCTGTCTCCACTTCTTCACTTCTCCACGCAGCCTTCCTCTCTGTGTAGGGTTACAACATTCCAGTAACTCTCAAAATTCCCACATTTTCCAGAAATCCTGGTTGGAAGATTCCGGAATTCCTGCTTATTGCCTCCTGATTCCAGGAATATTCCAACCTGGATTTTCTACGGGAGCAGTGTTAGGGTTGTGTGTGTGTGTGTGTGTGTGTAGTGTTAAACCTACTGTCATTTTAGATGGGCAGCGGGACGCGAGCAGCGTTAGACCACAACAGGAGGAGAACACAGATGGCTTCTTAAATATTCATGGGAGTCCATTTGTCAGCTATGTGTGTTGGAGCTAGTGCTGCTTGAGAGAGAGACTGACTTTTTGTCTTCCTTTAATGAAACATCTTCATTTCAGTAATCATTAATGATGTGCCTTCACTCCTGTTAGGCTCCTAATGTTCCTTACCTTAATGCAGAGGTTGTAGACGGCTTTACCTCCCACCCCCTCAAACTCGCCTAGGCTCGGAGTGTTAAAATCGAACAAGTCCTCCAAAACCCCTTGCCAGTCCCCAGTCTCTGCCGTCACCTGCAGTGGCGGAAACATTGGTGGACCCTCCCCCTTTGGCCGCTCAAACATCCCCCTTACCGACTCAGACAGTGCCTTCTGGACCCTCCTTCACGAATCTCTCCAGCAGCCTAAGAGACGTTATTCCTGTTTGTTGTGCCAGGACTTCCTCCTCTCCCAGCAGTCGCAGGTCACCCAGCCTTAGCAAACCCGCTGCCATCACTTGCCTCTGCAGGGTGGCCGACTGATCCGATCTCAAAGGCATGACTGGGTTGTGGAAGATAGGCTCCTCCCACACCCACAGCCCAGGCTCCACACCCCCTTCTCGTGTGGTCCTTAGCAGCTGCCAGGCCCTCAGCACCGCGGAGTAAAAGTCTGAGCGACCTGCTGTACTCATCCTCTCCAGCTTCATGAGGAACAGCTGCCAGTCCAACCCTAATCCGCCAGTTCTCCTCAGCAGCGCGCATGCTGGTTCCCTCCAGCCGACATCAGTATGGTACAGCAGGCTCTGCACCGCCTTTAGTCGGAAAGCAGCCACCCTGCCCTCCTTCGTGGACGGTCATGTACAACACTGCCGCCCTCAGCCAGTGATGGAACGACCAGAAAAAAATCCTCCAGTTTGTGTTGCAGGTCTGCGAGCAGGGGGGGTTGAGGACAGCCAGTTTATGCCACAGGGAAGATGCCACCAGGTTGTTGATTATCAGCACCCTACCTCCACCTGACCAGTCTTAACATCACTGCCTGTGACAGCCCCTCCCAGGGGGCTGCCCCTCCCAGGGGGCAGTCACTGCCTGTGACAGCCCCTCCCAGTTCTTCCTGACCCACCTCTCCGAGCCCAACATTTTTATTTATTTATTTTTTATTTATTTATTTTTATTTAAATTTGATCCCCTTTTCTCCCCAATTTTCGTGGTATCCAATCGCTAGGAATTACTATCTTGTCTCATCGCTACAACTCCCGTACGGGCTCGGGAGAGACGAAGGTCGAAAGCCATGCGTCCTCCGAGGCACAACCCAACCAAGCCGCACTGCTTCTTTAACACAGCGCGCCTCCAACCCGGAAGCCAGCCGCACCAATGTGTCGGAGGAAACACCGTGCAACTGGCCCCCTTGGTTAGCGCGCACTGCGCCCGGCCCGCCACAGGAGTCGCTGGAGCGCGACGAGACAAGGAAATCCCTACCGGCCAAACCCTCCCTAACCCGGACGACGCTAGCCCAATTGTGCGTCGCCCCACGGACCTCCCGGTCGCGGCCGGCTGGGACAGAGCCTGGGGGCGAACCCAGAGACTCTGGTGGCGCAGTTAGCACTGCGATGCAGTGCCCTAGACCACTGCGCCACCCGCGAGGCCTCCCGCCCCCAACATTTTAAGCCATTCACAACCCCACTGCAAACCCCCTGGAAGCAGAGGAGTGGCCCTAATCCCCCCATGCCCCACATAACAGAGCTTTGCTCTTGCCCCAGTTTACCTCAGCTGACGAAGCTCCCTCAAACACCTTCAGACTAGTTTCCAGTGCCTGCATATCCTGACCATCCCTAACAATCACAGAAATGTCATCTGCATACGCTGACACTGCTATGCCTGCCAACACACCCATGCCTGTCCAGCACACTCCTTGCAGTCTCCTGTGTAGCAGGCCCAAAAAAGTCTCAATGGCTAACTGCCCCGATAGAAGGCATCCTTGTCTAATGCCCCATCTCACACAGACTGGCCTACTGAGCCCCCCTCCCACCTTGAGCATACATAACGCCCCAGCATACAACATCTTCACACAGGTCAAAAACCTTTCCCCAAATCCAAAAACAGACATCACATTAAAAATATACTCATGATCCACTCTATCAAAAGCCTTCTCTTGATCATCAAATCAAGTTTTTTTTATATAGCCCTTCGTACATCAGCTAATATCTCGAAGTGCTGTACAGAAACCCAGCCTAAAACCCCAAACAGCAAGCAATGCAGGTGTAGAAGCACGGTGGCTAGGAAAAACTCCCTAGAAAGGCCAAAACCTAGGAAGAAACCTAGAGAGGAACCAGGCTATGAGGGGTGGCCAGTCCTCTTCTGGCTGTGCCGGGTGGAGATTATAACAGAACATGGCCAAGATCTAAAGAGACCAGTCCAAAGTTCACATTAAAACCTCGCGACAAGTCCAACATGTCCCTGATTAAGAGCATGTTGTCCGTGATTGTGCATCCCGGTACACAATATGTTTGGTCCTTGTGTATTATAGAGTCCAGATGGGACTTCAGTCTGTTAGAGAGGACCTTGGCAAATATATTGTGGTCTGCACAGAGCAATTCCACCGGCATCCAGTTCTTAAGTTCACACAAGTCCCCTTTTTTGGCAGGAGAGTCAGAGCCGTCCGACGACAGCTCATCGGCAACTCTCCTACCCCGATGCATTCACGCAACATGCAAAAACAGTCCAGTCCAATTATTCCCCAGAATTTCTTTTAAAAGTCCACTGGGAGTCCATCGACCCCTGGTGCATGGCCATGGGACATCTGGGTTACAGCCACTGCCCGTTCATGGGACAACAGAGGAATGTCCATTTCATCCCTCTGTGCCAGAGAGAGCTTAGGGAGCTCTGCAAACAAGACCTGAACACACATAGGATCACACAGTTCTGCCCTATACAACTCAGTATAAAACTCCACAGTCCGCATCTCCCCTACCACAGAGGTCACCCGCCCATCAGACAGCCTTAGACAATGCATACCCTTGGCTTCACCGCTCTGTCTTTCCAAACCAAATAAGAAAGAGCTGGGAGTGTCCATCTCCTTGAGCATTGAGAACCTAGCTCTTACAAGTGCTCCCTTTGGTTTAACCTGTAAAAACTGCCCAGGTCCCTACTTAATTCAGCTAAATTAGCCTGGAGGCCTACATTGCTTTGCCCCACCATCTCTACCTCCATCTCACTAATACTACGCTTGAGTTCCTCCAATACTCTCCTAGCCTCTGAGGATGACAGAGCTGTATACTGTTGACTGAAGAGCCGAATTTGGACTTTCCCCACATCCCACCATTGACTCATACTCCTCTCTCTTTGCTGCCCCCAACTTTCCCCCAAAATCTGGAAACCAGAGCAAAAAGTAGCATACTGTAAGAGCTTTACATTAAAGCATCCAATTGGATGCATGCCGAGGCCCTGGTGAAATGGACAGCCAAGCCACGGTTATGTGGTGATCCGAAAAACCCACAGGGAGAATGGTAGTGCCCAACAGCCTATTGCTCTGATTCCTAGACATGTAAAAATGATCAAGTCGGACTGCACTCACCCTAGCCCCAAAGACCTTCACCCATGTATACTGTCTTGTGTCAGGAAGTTTAGTTCTCCAAACATCCACTAGGTCAAACTGATTAATGATGTCCCTTAACACTCCCACTGACACTGAATGAGGCTCTTCCCCATTTCTGTCTTTCGTAAAATCCATTGTGCAGTTCCAGTCCCCGCCGTCTCCTTGGGCGCTACCTGTTAGAATTCCTGTCTAAGACACCCACAAGGAACCCCCCCCCCCCTCTTTCTCCCTGTGTTAGGCGCATACACATTTATAAAGACAAACCCCACGTTGTTAATTTCTGCTTTTACAACAAGCAGCCTAACCCTACACACCTCCTTTTAGGAGCACATCTTTACAGACAGATCCCGTACAAAAAGGACTGCCACCTCTGCACTAAAATTTGGCACAACACACTTGCCCCCTTCCACCAGAGCCCCCAACTGACTTCATTCACCACATCACTATGCGTCTCCTGCAGAAACAACACCTGTACTTTTTTTTGTTACACATATTCACCCAACACACTCATCTTTCCCGGATCTCTGGCGCCATTTATATTAAGCGAGCCTATCTAAAGAGTCTCCATAAGAAGTGGGAGAAAAGTCAGCAAAGAAAGAGACCAATAGCATTGCTCAAAAAGCCCCAGTGCCAGAAAGAAACTATTCATCTGAACAGCGTCTGAAGATAGACCTTTATGCACTATTGTGACCCACTTCCTCAACATAAACCATTTCCTGGGTGAGAGGACACCATGCCCCTCATTTCTCATAGGATGTTGTGCTGATCTTACAAACATTCTCGGATCAGAAAACAATACTTTTTTCCACTTTTCAGGAACCTTGTCAGTTCCCTCACCGTGTACTTTGACCCCTCCTCTACTTGACTGGCTGTCAGCTCTGGACCCATTGAGGAGGAGTCTGAAAAAAAGGCCCCCTCATCATCCTCTTCCTCAGACTCGTTTTCCTCCTCCTCATCTCCATCTCCCATCCTGACCACCTGCCCTTTCTCTCTAGTCGGGGCCTCCCCCCAGCACCAGGAAATGGTTCCTTGGTGCCTTTGACCACCCCAGCCTCTCCCCTCTAACCTCCTTTCTTCTCCCCCTTTTTCCTTTTCCGCTTGACACCCTCCTCCTCCCCCCAGTTTCTTACACTTCCCCACTATACTCTTCTCATCCACTAGCATAACCTGACTAGGCCCAGCCTCATCTACACCATCCTCCATAGCATGACTAGGCCCAGGCTCAGCTACCCCACCATCTCTAGCCTGACTAGGCTCAGCCTCATCTACACCACCATCACTGGTATGACTAGGCCCAGCCTCTGCTGCCTGCGTCTCATTGCCCCCTGCACATTGACCTCGATTTCCCCCACTGGCTCTTGTACCCTCACCTTGTCTACGGCCTTTATATGGGCACGCAAAGCTCTTATGCCCCAAATCCCCAAATCCCCACACTCAAAACACCGTAGACTATCTGTGCTGGCAAACCCTGCGTAGAGCCCCTCCCCATGCCTCACTTTAAAATGCACATTTAGCTGTTGCTCATTGTTATTCAGAAACATGAACACTTGCCTCCGCAACGAAACAACATGCTTAACGGCATCTGCTTGAAAACCTACCGACAGTACACAAAAACCGCTAGCAAACTTACCAAAACTACTCCGCTCTTTCCTGATTTGATCATCCGTATTAAATAGAGGCACATTTGCGACTACCACCCTGTTCAAATGGGTAGGAAGAGGCGAAATTGGCACCAACACACCCCTTAAAAATATTCCATTAGCAATGAGCCTACCCACCAAATTAGCTCTTTTCATGAACACAGCCATCGCATTCTGGAAGCGGAATGTTTAAATTCAGCTCCTACCTGTTCACAGACCGCGAGCAGAACCTCCTCCACCTTAACTCCATTCTCAGGAACACACCTGAAACCATGCCGTAACTACAGCGTCTCCTCCGTGCTAGGCTGAGATGCCATCATGCACACCACACCTTCCAAACCCCAGGAAACTAAAACTCTGTCCTCTTCCACCCTAACTTTGAGGGGGAAAAAACAGTGGATACCGCTAAAACAAATAGTGCATTAACCCTCCACCATAGAAAATAAAAATTGAAAGAAAAGACCAAGGACATAATCAAGAAAATAAGTTAGGACAGAGCCCTCCACACCAAACACTCAAACTCCAAAAAAACTCCCAGCATGTCACTGCGAGAGAGAGAGAAGGAGAACTTCAAGCTTCCCTGTACAAACAAAGACACAGGGGAGTGTACGTGAGGTGCTGTTGAACTGGATTCTCTGGGAGGGAAGACACGCCCATGTTGGCGGTCATCTTGGTGACCATGTGACGGCCATTTTTAGATGCTCAATACTGGCTGCACTCATGTAAACAAAAACCGTGGAGACCCAACAGGAGAAACTATTTGCAAAGAAAGTACATTTACATTGCCTGTGAATATAATTGTTAGTAATTGTTAGTATAATATAATTATGAGACAGGCTTTGTTTGTATTCAGACCTTTTAATGTTATTTGGAGGTTGGGATGGGTGCCCACGGCTTGTCTGTGTGTGAATGCTGCCTGCACTTCATGCCTATTCATTTGCGTTTGTCCTAGTTAAATCCTATATTCCATCCATCTCTAAGACTGGGCAGGGCCAACCATAGGTCTGGCCAAGCAGACAAGTACCCACCATGCTTGCCAGACGGCACCTTTAAGTATAGAAAAAGGCAGGTACTCATCTCTATAACTGTCTCGCAATCATTTTGATTATTTAAAATTGCCCAAAACCTCTCTAAAAAGACCTAAACTTCTCTCCTAAAGCCAAACCCATCCCTGGCTAATGTTGTGGTCTGAATTTCTCTCTCACTATCTGCCCATTGTACTAATAAACACACCCCCAGGAGACTGTCTTAACTCTTCCTCTTTTGGCTGCAAATCTGAAGAGGACTCGCTAGTAAGTACATCTGCATGGTCAGATGTCCAAATGTGCTCTTAGCATTTGTGTTCTCTATGATGTCCACATGGAACTCTGTTTCTAATCTATCAGGCTGTAATCTCTTCTACAAATATGGGGAAAACATTCACGCTACTTTCTTCCTCTACAATATTTCAAAAGTGAAGGGTGGTTCGCACACACAAATAGACAAAACAGAAATTAATTTTTCATTTTCAATAAATGAATTTCCTTCTTGCTTTTCAGCAGGCATGGGAAAAATTCACACTGATATCTCAGTGTCAAGTGTGTGTAAATGAACCATACTTTCTCCACTTCTCTACCCATCCCTTGGTCTCTGTCTGGAAGTCTCTGCTGTCCTCAGTAGCAACCCGTCAGTCCTGTGGTTCCAAAGACACATGACACATCCCAAATGGCACCCTACCCCCTATATAGTGCATTACTTTTGACGGGCGCTGGTCAAAAGTAGTACACTATATTGGGAATAGGGTGCCATCTGGGATGATGCCACATATCTTTTTTTTCTTCTTTTTTTACATTGCTGTTACATGCTGCCGTTCCATCATAGACACTGTCCGTGGTGCTGAAAGAGTTGTTGTGGAGAGTGGAGTGGGGGTTGTCCATGGTGCTGAAATAGCTATTGGAGCTTGGGGTGTTGTCCACAGCAGTAAACCACACCTGCCAATAGAATTTGGTTAGATGGATGGTGTGGTTGGTCAATGATGTCATCTCGGTATATAATGTGTTGATGTCAGTGACAAGGTCACCAAGATAGATGATGATTCAGGCTTTGCTTTGAGGCAAGGGCTGACTTACTTCCTCTTCATAAATAATAATTGTGCCATAGGATGCACAATTCAATGGGATATATATATATATACAGTAGCGAGGCTACATACAGACACCGGTTAGTCAGGCTGATTGAGGTAGCATGTACATGTAGATATGGTTAAAGTGACTATGCATATATGATGAACATAGAGTAGCAGTAGCGTAAAAGAGGGGTTGGCGGGTGGTGGGTGGGACACAGCGCAGATAGCCCGGTTAGCCCTGTACCGCTTGCCATGCGGTAGTAGAGAGAACAGTCTATGACTGGAGTGGCTTGGGTTTTTTGACAATTTTTAGGGCTGTTCTATTCAAACAGCACACTTCTGGTATGTTCCATAGACGGCTCTGAATGACCCAGCCCTCACCCGCTACAGTCATGTCATTCCGTGACTTGACTGTGTGTGTGTGTGTGTGTGTGTGTGTGTGTGTGTGTGTGTGTGTGTGTGTGTGTGTGTGTGTGTGTGTGTGTGTGTGTGTGTGTGTGTGTGTGTGTGTGTGTGTGTGTGTGTGTGTGTGTGTGTGTTATTTATTTATTTATTTACTTCGGGGGGGGGGGGGGGGGTGCAGTCCTTTTATGGCTGTCGTTTCCTTCCTGTCCGTCCATTCCTCTCCGCTTCAGTTGAATCAATGAGGAGTTGAGCGCAACAGAGGGAGGCAGTCAACCGCGCGCAACGAGCCACCAGTGCATCTGCTGTTGGTGCGCTTGCAGTCACACACTACAAGCTTTCCATCTTTAACGTGAGCTTTATAGATTGAAATTAAATGAGTATGAAATAACAAAACTGGTTTAAAAAAATACTCAGCGAAAAGGGGGAGTTTTTCTCCAGGTGCGATGGTTCCGCTTTCCCTCCGTTTTTTCTACGAACGTTTTTCTTCCTTCATATCTGCTCGCCCATCAGTGGAATGATCTGGCTTTTATCTTGTGTCGTTTCCACTTCAGCATGGGAACTGCCGGGTCCAAAAGGAAGACTTTAAGGACCGATGCAATTTCTTCTGTGGCCGCAAAAGTTAGGTGAGTGCTCGGGGGCCGGAGCTCCTTCGTAGCTCTCTGATATAATAACTGGAGGGATGCATGGTGCATGTCACGGTGCTGATGTAGACGCGTCTACCGGGCGAAGTAGCGACAACGCTGAATTGTTCGAGCAGTAATAGCAAACTAGCTGAAACTAAAGTTATAATTATATACAAATGCTAGCCTATCATATATTTGTTTCCCAGTTTACTGCTGTGGCGTTATGTGATCAAATATCTGCTTTACAAAAGTATTTACATTGCAATGATAGGCTAAATCTGCTGTCATAGCTACCTTCCTGTAAATTATATTCCTCTACTGTATTTTATTTGCATTAGGCAACAATGATAATGCATCTTTCCAGGTCCTTGGACAGCATTGGGAATTTAACAGCTTTTTTGGCAACAGAACATGCTGTTATGGATTTTTTGGAATCATTTTTTGAGCAATAAGAGTTAGTAAAATAAGCGGTTTAATTGTACACTCCTTATGTACTGTAGACTACTGTATTTTTCTTCAAGCGTTACACTTCCTACTATCAAGCTTCTTGAAGCCCAGTAGCCTAAAGGGGGTTATTAGTATTTTATACTTTTTAGATAAGTTACTTAGGAATGTTTGATCTGATATGAAAAGGCATATGAAATGCCACCAATCAACTGCACACAACATTGAATCCTAAACCCTTGATTGTAAATGGCATGTAGCATGGTTGGCAACAACACATTTTTTAAAATGTTTCAACTGTTTTAAGCTTTCCAACGCACAGGCTCTGGGATCTACAGTGTGCCAGAAAATGTATTCTACACTATTATTTAAACACCAAAACAACAAGAAACGTGCCTGAATTTGGTCAAATGTTTGTTTTGAAATAGCTATAATTGGGCATGACACACCGTGGAGCTAGGAACACAAGCATTTTGCTACACCCGCAATAACATCTGCTAAATATGTGTATGCAACCAATAAACACCAAAACAGCATGAAACCCGAATTTGGTCCTTTTTTTTGTTGCAAGATCTATAATTAGGGATGACACAACGTTTATGACTCATCTCTAACGCATCAGGTTTGGTGATTATTTCCCTTGAAGAACCATGAGTCATGCCCTCACACCTTTCACACAGTTCCAGATGTGTCAGGACGCTGTCACTTAATCCTGTGTGCTGAATATTGTAATATTGCAAGATTATGAGCTTTTCAGAAGAACTTGCAGCACCCCATGTCATGCTACCCACAGACTGATCTCACTGTGCAGGCATTGATCGATCTCTCTCTCTCTCTCTCTCTCTCTCTCTCTCTCTCTCTCTCTCTCTCTCTCTCTCTCTCTCTCTCTCTCTCTCTCTCGCGCTCTCGCTCTCGCTCTCTCTCTCGCTCTCTCAGCATAAATCAAACTGATCACAGTGTCAAATACATATTATTGGACTGAGGCCCAAGAGCCATGTTTTCCACTCTTTCTATGACAGATGTCGAGACGTGTTTATGGCTCTTCAGGAAGCAATCCCCCAGAGCTTTAGTGTACCGTTTTACCCGTAGATAGCCTAGACAACCCACTGATGTAATGGTGATGTGGTATCACATCACTTTTGCCTCAGAATCACAATCACTGACTGATTGGTTGTCAGATGAGTTTGGACCTCGAGTGTAAAACCATTTCATCCCTCCGACTGACAAACAGACCCAATCTCTTCTGCGTTGTGTATTTGTCTCTGAGTCTGAATGGCTTGATTAACTATTGAGTCCTACTTTTGACAACTGCATCTAGCCAATGAATGGACAAGTTACATCTGCTTAGAAGAATTGAATCCCTTAAAGCTGCCCAAACTTTATTAAACTGATATTTCTTATTTTCTTTCTTTTTACTTTTGGGATTATGTGTGTATTGTTTTGTATTGCTAAGTATTATCACTGCACGGTTGGAGCTAGAAACACAAGCATCTCGCTGCACCTGCGATAACATCTGCAAAAGTAAATGACTGGTAACACTGTTCTTATTTAGCCAAGTACTATATGTGCTTTAGCCACCTATGGAGAGAAATGCCACTGATCCTATTGCAGCTCTGAATATCTGCAGAGACTGAATGCTGAAGGTCACTGTTTCATTTTTATTTTTTTTATTTTTATTTCACCTTTATTTAATCAGGTAGGCTAGTTGAGAACAAGTTCTCATTTTCAACTGCGACCTGGCCAAGATAAAGCAAAGCAGTTTGACACAAAACAACACAGAGTCACACATGGAATAAACAAACATACAGTCAGTAATACAGTAGAAAAAGTCTATATACAGCATGTGCAAATGAGGTAGGATAAGGGAGGTAAGGCAATAAATAGGCCATGGTGGTGAAGTAATTACAATATAGCAATTAAACACTGGAATGGTAGATGTGCAGAAGATGAATGTGCAAGTAGAGATACTGGGGTGCAAAGGAGCATAAATAAATACAGTATGTCGATGAGGTAGTTGGATGGGCTAATTACAGATGGGCTATGTATAGGTGCGGTGATCTGTGAGCTGCTCTGGCAGCTAGTGAGGGAGATATGAGTCTCCAGCTTCAGTGATTTTTGCAGTTCATTCCAGTCATTGGCAGCAGAGAACTGGAAGGAAAGGCACCCAAAGGAAGAATTGGCTTTGGGGGTGACCAGTGAGATATACCTGCTGGGGCGCGTGCTACGGGTGAGTGCTGCTATGGTGACCAGTGAGCTGAGATAAGGCGGGGCTTTACCTAGCAGAGACTTGTAGATGACCTGGAGCCAGTGGGTTTGGTGACGAGTATGAAGCAAGGGCCAGCCAAGGAAAGAGTACAGCTCGCAGTGGTGGGTAGTATATGGGGCTTTGGTGACAAAACAGATGGCACTGTGATAGACTGCATCCAATTTGTTGAATAGAGTGTTGGAGGCTATTTTGTAAATGACATCGCCGAAGTCGAGTATCGGTAGGATGGTCAGTTTAATGAGTCTATGTTTGGCAGCATGAGTGAAGGATGCTTTGTTGCGAAATAGGAAGCCGATTCTAGATGTAATTTTGGATTGGAGATGCTTAATGTGAGTCTGGAAGGAGAGCTTACAGTCTAACCAGACACCTAGGTATTTGTAGTTGTCCACATATTCTAAGTCAGAACCGTCCAGAGTAGTGATGCTGGACGGGCGTGCAGGTGCGGGCAGCGATCGGTTGAAGAGCATGCATTTAGTTTTACTTGCATATAAGAGCAGTTGGAGGCCACGGAAGGAGAGTTGTATGGCATTGAAGCTCGCCTGGAGGTTAGTTAACACAGTGTCCAGAGAAGGGCCAGGGGTATACAGAATGGTGTCGTCTGCGTAGAGGTGGATCAGAGAATCACCAGCAGCACGAGCGACATCATTGATGTATACAGAGAAGAGAGTCGTGCACCAAGTAGTTCTGACAACTAACCCGTGTTACTCAGGACATATCTTACCACACATATTATGTATGTACTGCTAGAATGTAGGTAACACATTAAGGACACAGACAGGACACTGTCTCCTCTGTTCTGTTATTTTCTATTGTTAATCTTCCTTGGCTAGACTAACGCAGGTTTCATCAGTAGAATGGGCTAGACAGGAGTGTTGCAGAGCAGACACAGGACTAAGGGTGGTTTCAGCCCCGAGGTCCATCCATACCCCCAAGGTAATGGACTGATCTGTGTAGTGCAACAAAATATTGATGCGTTTGGCCGGGTAACATTGGAATACGTGTACACTTGACTACACTGGGTCTTTTAGTAGAATTCGGAGGAATATTATTGCAAAAGGTGAATTGATTTATCTTTTCTCCCAAAATGTATTTAACCTGCTGTATATTCTGAATCCTCCCGGCTCGTTTCTCATAAGACCCAATTTGTCTGTTTAATATCTCCCAGTGCAGTGTGAGTTTAGGACACATAGGGGAGAGAGATTTGTTTTTCTAAATGCCAGTCTAAATCACTCCCTGATGGGACCGCTGCTCTGCTGCCTCTTCATCAAGTTGACATCAGCAGCATCATTTCTTTAAAAATCAGTCTGTTTTGATTTGTTCACATATTTATTTAGCATTTGTTCAAGTTTACATCCCATATTAAACATTAATTGTCATGACATAAATGTTTACAGAGATTTGATTTGTAAGGAAACTATGATACAAATACGTGTTGACACCATCTGACATTCACTTTAATGTTTTACATTTACATTTACATTTAAGTCATTTAGCAGACGCTCTTATCCAGAGCGACTTACAAATTGGTGCATTCACCTAATGACATCCAGTGGAGCAGCCACTTTACAATAGTGCATCTAAATCTTTTAAGGGGGGGGGGGGGGGGCAGAAGGATTGCTTTATCCTATCCTAGGATAGGATAAAGTGGCCTTCTACTTTTGGAATCCTATGTCTAAAATAGTTGAGTATAGCACTCAATAGAACTCCTGAAGTGTTGACGTAACGGTTGAATCTGTGGTACAATGTAATTTCATGGCTTCACTCATCATTCCAGGCAGTGTGCAGTACTAACCACAGCAGGGACAGCACAGTGGAGATCGCTCCATCACAGTCACCATTAGCCCGGTTTGGTTATTACAGCACTTCTGGGATTCTACATCCACATTACAAGCCTGAAATGCTTCTGCTGCCATGGTATAAACATGAGGAATAGCTGGTTCAACAGCCTATAGTTGTATTCCGATAGGATACAGTACATTGGTCTTCGGATGGGTGCGTCCGAACTTGCACCCTATTCCCTATATAGTGGAATAGGGAATAGGGTGACATTTGGCCCACCACATTGGTATTACTCAGTCACAGTGCCCTAGGGCTGAACCTACAGCCACGTCTGACAGAGGGGTAATTGTCTGCTTGACACCTAGTGTTTATTGTCTGAATCTCAGGCCATCTCAGTACCAATGTTTCTTAATTAAGCCACCAGCCTTTTCACCCAAACCCAAACCTCTCTCTCTCTCTCTGTATGGCAGGGATTACAGTGCAGAGGAGAGGTATCTGCTGTAATTACTCTGATTACAGCCTGTAGAGCGAGGGAGGCTGCCTGACCTCATTGATCTGAGTAATTACACCCATGTCACCGTTGCTCCGACGGCAGGCGGAAAAGCTGGATGGAATGCAGGATACAGCGGGTCAGGAACTAACACTGAATACTCATTGTCTGGGCGGCTACGGCGCTCATGATTCTCATGTTATGCTTAGTCGGGCTGAGCCTGCGTCCCAATGGCACCCTTTTCCCTATACAGGCCTTGATCAAAAGTAGTACAGTATGTAGGGAATAGGGTGCCATCTGGGATGCAGACTGAGACTATCTGCATGTGGTCAAAATACACATTAACTCTACTAGGCGTTAACTACCCAGTGATTTCCTACATCTGGTGTTGGTGGTTTAATCCAATTACAAAGCAATATTTCTTACGGACTCTGACAAACATTCATTTAATCACCTAACAACCACAGTGTAGAGAGTGAGACTGAGAAAACAGCCAGCAGGGACTTGGGAAGCCTGCCAAATCAGAGATTTACATTTGACTCCCCGAGACAGTGAACAAGCGAGGACAAGAAACTAAGGCGCTAAGTGGTCAACTTGATGTTTGTTGTTTCAATTTCATTTCACTTGATTTGGTGTACTTGTATTGGAGAGAGAACAGAGTTCAGAGGAGAAGACGAGAGAGAGACTGAGGGAGATGGAGAGAGGAAGGTAACAGCGGGAATGAGGAAGATGGGCTGTCTCAGAAAGAGAGTGAGGGAGACAGATAAGGTACATATTTGGGGTGTCTCAGAAAGAGAGAGTGAGGGAGACAGATAAGGTAGATATTTGGGGTGTCTCAGAAATAGGTAATCCTCTCAGAGAGATGATCTGAGTGGTGAGATTCAGTGGCTGAGGAGGAATACACTGTGCCCCTCTTTTACCAAATTACTCTGACATGTAATTTAAGAGCCTAATTTGGTGTCCCTGAGACACTCTTGTTTTTCACTGAGACACCCAGGGCCAGAACACAGAAGGCTTGCTCCTTGACACAGATAGGAGAGAGGCTTCAGAGAGACACATCCAGGCACTATCTCATGGAGCTGAACTCTACTAGTTTCTGTCTTTCACAGATTATTTTAATATCATGTATAGGGCCAGCATTCCTTCCTGACAACCTGATGAGGAACAACTCTGGGCCCTTATAGCCTATATACCCTATAGCTTTGAACTAGGGCCTGGAATTTTTCCAGGTCAGGTAACCATACTCATGTCCTCGATTAGGGCCCCTCATGTATTTGTCGTCCCAGCCCTCTGCACACATCAGTGTAATGCCTCTACATTGCACCCCACTGTATGTACTGTATATATCCCCAGGCACAGCGGCTTGATGTACAGGCTTGGCTACCACAGTGGCTTGATGTATAGGCTTGGCTACCACAGCAGCTTGATGTATAGGCTTGGCTACCACAGCAGCTTGATGTATAGGCTTGGCTACCACAGTGGCTTGATGTATAGGCTTGGCTACCACAGTGGCTTGATGTATAGGCTTGGCTACCACAGTGGCTTGATGTATAGGCTTGGCTACCACAGCGGCTTGATGTATAGGCTTGGCTACCACAGGAGGTTGGTAGCATCTTAATTGGGGAGGGCGGGCTCATGGCAACGGCTGGAGCAGAATAGGTGGAATGATATCAAACACAAAGTTTTTATGTGTTTGATGCCATTTCATTTGTTCCGTTCCAGACATTATTATGAGCCGTCCTCCCCTCAGCAGCCTCCACTGTTGGCTACAGTATTCATGTCTGACCAGGCCACTGTTTACATGAGTGTGTTTATTCCCTTATACCCTACAGAACCAAAGAGATAAGCCACAGTGGCTTGCAAACGCATTCACCCCTCTTGGCATTTTTCCTATTTTGTTGTCTTACAACCTGAAATTAAAATAGATTTTTGGGGGGGTTTGTTTCATTTGATTTACACAACATGCCTACCACTTTGAAGATGCAAAATATTTTTTCTTGTGAAACAAACAAGAAATAACACAAAAAAACTGAAAACTTGAGCGTGCATAACTATTCATCCCCCCAAAGTCAATACTTTGTAGAGCCACCTT
Organism: Salvelinus fontinalis; assembly: GCF_029448725.1. Lineage (NCBI taxonomy): Eukaryota > Metazoa > Chordata > Actinopteri > Salmoniformes > Salmonidae > Salvelinus > Salvelinus fontinalis. Next base: position 31,029,346 of record NC_074692.1, on the reverse strand, counting down.
TTGCATTAATTACAGCTGCAAGTCTCTTGGGGTATCTCTCTATAAGCTTGGCACATCTAGCCACTAGGATTTTTGCCCATTCTTCAAGGTATAACTGCTCTAGCTCCTTCAGAGTTGGATGGGTTCCGCTGGTGTACAGCAATCTTTAAGTCATACCACAGATTCTCTATTGGATTGAGGTCTGGGCTTTGACTAGGCCATTCCAAGACATTTAAATGTTTCCCCTTAAACCACTCGAGTGTTGCTTTAGCAGTATGCTTAGGGTCATTGTCCTGCTGGAAGGTGAACCTCCGTCCCAGTCTCAAATCTCTGGAAGACTGAAACAGGATTTCCTACAAGAATTTCAGAATTTCAGTTTTAGTTGGGTGGGCTATTTACAGATGGGCTGTGTACAGGTGCAATGATCGGTAAGCTGCTCTGACAGCTGATGCTTATAGTTGGTGAGGGAGATATAAGTCTCCAGCTTCAGTGATTTTTGCAATTCATTCCAGTCATTGGCAGCAGAGAACTGGAAGGAAAGGCGGCCAAACGAGGTGTTGGCTTTGTGGATGACCAGTGAAATATACCTGCTGGAGCGTGCGTTACGGGTGGGTGTTGCTATGGTGACCAGTGAGCTGAGATAAGGCGGGGCTTTACCTAGCAAAGACTTATAGATGACCTGGCGCCAGTGGGTTTGGCGACAAATTTGAAGCGAGGGCCAGCCAACGAGAGCATACAGGTCGCAGTGGTGGGTAGTATATGGGGCTTTGGTGACAAAACGGATGGCACTGTGATAGACTACATCCAATTTGCTGAGTAGAGTGTTGGAGGCTATTTTGTAAATTACATCGTCGAAGTCAAGGATCGGTAGGATAGTCAGTTTTACGAGGGTATGTTTAGCAGCATAAGTGAAGGAGGATTTGTTGCAAAATAGGAAGCCGATTCTAGATTTAATTTTGGATTGGAGATGCTTAATGTGAGGCTGGAATAAGAGATCAGTCTTAACAGACACCTAGGTATTTGTAGTTGTCCACAAGTCAGAACCGTCCAGAGTAGTCATGCTAGTCGGGCGGGCAGGTGCGGGCAGCGATCGGTTGAAGAGCATGCGTTTAGTTTTACTTGCATTTAAGAGCAGTTGGAGGCCACGGAAGGAGTGTTGTATGGCATTGAAGCTCGCCTGGAGGTTTGTTAACACAGTGTCCAAAGAAGCGCCAGAGGTATATAGAATGGTGTCATCTGCGTAGAGGTGGATCAGAGATTCACCAGCAGCAAGAGCGACATCATTGATGTATACAGAGAAGAGAGTCGGCCTGAGAATTAAACCCTGTGGCACCACCATAGAGACTGCCAGAGGTCCGGACAACAGGCCCTCTGATTTGACACACTGAACTCTATCTGAGAAGTAGTTGGTGAACCAGGCGAGAGTCATTTGAGAAACCAAGGCTGTTGAGTCTGCCGATAAGAATGCGGTAATTGACAGTCGAAAGCATTGGCCAGGTCGATGAAGACGGCTGCACAGTACTCTCTTTTATCAATGGAGGTTATGATATAATTTAGGACCTTGAGCGTGGCTGAGGTGAACCCATGACCAGCCCGGAAACCAGATTGCATAGCGGAGAAGGTACGTGGGATTTGAAATGGTCGGTGATCTGTTTGTTAACTTGGCTTTCGAAGACTTTAGATGGGCAGGATAGATATATAACTTTAGAAAGGCAGGGCAGGATAAGTCTGTAACAGTTTGGGTCTAGAGTGTCTCCCCCTTTGAATCTATAGGGATCTCAGACGATACTAAAGAGAGGTTGAACAGGCTAGTAATAGGAGTTGCAACGATTGCAGCAGATAATTTTAGAAAGAGACTGTTGTTTGTTTTGCCCAGCTGATTTGTAGGGGTCAAGATTTTGCAGCTCTTTCAGAACATTAGCTATCTGGATTTGGGTGAAGGAGAAGCGGGGGGGGGGGGGGGGGGGGGGGGGGGGGGGGGGACTTGGGCAAGTTGCTGTGGGGGGTGCAGAGCTGTTGGCCGAGATAGGGGTAGCCAGGTGGAGAGCATGGCCAGCCGTAGAAAAATGCTAATTGAAATGATTATCATAGATTTTTCACTGGTGACAGTGTTTCCTAGTCTCAGTGCAGTGGATAGCTGGGAGGAGATGCTCTTATTCTCCATGGACTTCAGTGCCCCACATTTTTTGGGAGTTTGTGCTACAGGATGCAATTTCTGTTTGAAAAAACTAGCCTTTGCTTTCCTAACTGACTGTGTATATTGGTTCCTATCTTCCCTGAAAAGTTGCATATCGAGGGGGCTATTCGATGCTAATGCAGTACGCCACAGGATGTTTTTGTGCTGGTCAAGGGCAGTCAAGTCTGGAGTGAACCAAGGGCTATATCTGTTCTTAGTTCTACATTTTTTGAATTGGGCGTGCTTATTTAAGATGGCGAGGAAAGCACTTGGTGAGGTGAGATGGTGAGGAAACCAGGCATCCTCTACTGACGGGATGAGGTCAATATCCTCCCAGGATACCCGGGCCAGGTCGATTAGGAAGGCCTGCTCGCTGAAGTGTTTTAGGGAGCATTTGACATTGATGAGGGGTGATTGTTTGACCGCGAACCCATTACGGACGCAGGCAATGAGGCAGTGATCGCTGAGATCCTGGTTGAAGACAGCAGAGGTGTATTTAGAGGGCAGGTTCGTCAGGATGATATCTCTGAGGGTGCCCGTGTGTACGGGTTTAGGGTTGTACCTGGTAGGTTCCTTGATAATTTGTGTGAGATTGAGGGCATCTAGTTTAGATTGTAGGATGGCCGGGGTGTTAAGCATATCCCAGCTTAGGTCACCTAACAGTACGAACTCTGAAGATCAATTCACATATGGTGTCCAGGGCACATCTGGGGGCTTAAAGTGGTCCTATTGACAGTTACTCCAATCTCCGCTGTGGAGCTTTGCAGCTCTTTCAGGGTTATCTTTGGTCTCTTTGTTGCTTCTCTGATTAATGCCCTCCTTGCCTGGTCCATGAGTTTTGGTGGGCGGCCCTCTCCTGGCAGGTTTGTTGTGGTGCCATATTCTTTCCATTTTTAAATAATGGATTTAATGGTGCTCCGTGGGATGTTCAAAGTTTCGGATATTTTTTATAACCCGACCCTGATATGTACTTTTCCACAACTTTGTCCCTGACCTGTATGGAGAGCTCCTTGGTCTTCATGGCGCCGCTTGCTTGGTGGTGCCCCTTTCTTAGTGGTGTTGCAGACTCTGGGGCCTTTCGGAACAGGTGTATATATACTGAGATCATGTGACACTTAGATTGCACACAGGTGGACTTTATTTAACTAATTATGTGACTTCTGAAGGTAATTGGTTGCACCAGATCTTATTTAGGGGCTTCATAGCTTATTTAGGGGCTTCACATTTTCCGTAAAAAATGTTTTAGAATTTTTTGAAATAAGTTATTTTTTTCATTTCACTTCACCAATTTGGACTATTTTGTGTATGTCCGTTACATGAAATCCAAATAAAAATAAATTTAAATTACAGTTTGTAATGCAACAAAATAGGAAAAACGCCAAGGGGGATGCATACTTTTGCAAGGCACTGCATTTGCCCTGCTTTTACAGAACATGCATTTAGGGTTTACATAGTACAGTACATCTCCTTTCTTCAATTCTTTTCGCTGCTTTTTTTCTTTAAAAAACCTCTCATCCTTATCATTCCTGCTTTCTATTTATGTTGTTTAAACACATCTCCCCACTGTCATCGTCTTCCTGTTTCCCCGGCCCACTCGTCTCCCCCCTCCCTTCGCTCCCCTCGTCACATGGCTGAAAACATGCAGGAATCTTTGCTCATAAAAGCACAATACAATCTGCCAGACAGTTTTCGCAGACAACGTGAGGGCAGAGCAAGGCAAGGCACACAGACCATATGTCCAAAATGACAACCTGTTCCCTATATAGTGCACTACTTCTGACCAAGTCACTGTAAGGGGACTAGGGTGCCATTTGGGATGGAGACAGAGAGATACATGGGGGTGGTACACTCCTCCTATCTAACTATGCCACTCTTCTCTCTAATGAATGTCTTAATACTTCCCCACTGAGTTTTCTTTTGTGGTTTTTAATCGATGTTCAAAGTGCTGGGGGAAAAAGAAATGTATTAATATGGTGGCTGTGTAATTGGCTTACGCTTGAATCTACATACTGTCTCTGGTTCTCTGTGGACTGTCCTTGAGAAGCAGAGACATTAACATTTACGGAGCATAAGGAAGGAAGCCACAGATATGAGTTGAGCCATAGAGCTCCTATAATTAAGGATTTTATATATACTGTAATTCTATGAGTTGGGGGAAGTACATGATGGAATGGGTTTACTGCTGATTGCAATGCAGGCTGGACTAGTATCAGCGAAATATCAGTTGTTGTTGTTGTATTGGACCATATGTAACCGGTGTGAAATGGCTAGTTAGTTAGTGGTGTGCGGTAGTAGCATTTCAATTGCTGACGTCACTTACTTGAAGTAGTTGTTTCCCTTGCTCTGCAAGAGCTGCGGCTTTTGTGGAGCGATAGGTAATGATGATTCAAAGGGTGACTGTTGTCGATGTGTTGAGAGGGCCCCTTGTTCAAGCCCAGGTTGGGGCGAGGATAGGGATGGAAGGAACACTGTTACACATAGTAGTTCCATAATTGGCTCCATGACAGTAGCTAGTTTGTCCTCTGGAAGTGGTTGTCTTGGATGTGTGTGGTCCTCCGCATTACCTTTATACACAGCACTTTAGAATGTTTATAGGAATGAGTGGAGAGCCAGAGAGATAAGGGATGAAAGCATTCCTCTCCTCTCCCTCTATCTCTTCTCTCTCTCTCTCTCTCTCTCTCTCTCTCTCTCTCTCTCTCTCTCTCTCTCTCTCTCTCTCTCTCTCTCTCTCTCTCTCTATCTCTTCTCTCTCTTCTCTCTCTCTCTCTCTCTCTCTCTCTCTCTCTCTCTCTCTCTCTCTCTCTCTCTCTCTCTCTCTCTCTCTCCTCTGCTGCTGCACTTGCTACTTCATATTTAATTAGTTAGAGTGTGTGTCGTAGCAGGGAGGGCGGCATGGCATTTCAGAGCAGCATCCACACAGAGATGTGTACAGACTGCCCAACACCAGCACAACTCACTGACTGTGGGAATGTGTATTGCTGTAGGTGTGTGTGTGTGCATGTGTGTGTGTGTGCGTGTTTGTGTGCATGCGTGTCTTTGTGTGTGTATATATACTGTGTGTACACACACACGTGCATTGCTTGTGTTAGCCCATATCCTCTCTTGTCTCTAGCCTACATTATGTGCAGTATGGGTAGCTATGTGGGAGTACTTGCTATAGAAATGTGTTTGTGTGGGAGAGTTATTAAACAACATAGTACAGATGACCATGTTATTTTCTGTTGCCAATTAAGAGAGTAAGAACAATAGAACAAACACAAAATTACCCTGATGATGTGTGTGGTACAGTACATGTTGGGCCATATTATGTAGGAGAAAGAATTTCACACATCTTTTGTTTCATATTGCAAATCCATCCCCAGACCCACTTCAGTGAACCACAGGGGAGATGCAATTTATGACACATGAAATAAGTGCTTTTTTGTTTGATGAAGGTATAGATTGAACTCATGTACATACTCAGCCTCCCATATCCCTCTTTACACTCTCCATGGCAATTCTCCCCTCCCGCTGTCTGTGTGTGTAAATGTGAAAGGGTTTACTCCCCTACTGTACTATCGCCACTCATATGTGTGGCCCTAGAGCCGTGTACAAGAGCGAGGAATCATATCAAACCGGTCTGGAACACACCTGCATATTGGATTTCACACTCAAAATAATGGTTTCGGCACGTGTCATGAACATGTTCGGAATGTATAGATAGATCACCAGCGTCAAGAGACCTCGAGTAGTGTCGGTTGAAGAAGACAGTTCCATAGGGAAATCCGAGTAAAACCAAGGTACTAACCAGGTTTCCGTTCAACCTTTTTATGCGGGTAAAGTACATGTCAGATGAAAAATGTAATGACAGGCCTAATTTCCAATTGTCGTCAAAACAAAATACTCTAGACAAAATACGCTTTTTGTGACGCTTTTATGCGCACCACTACGACTAATCGGGAAAGCATGCAATTTATTAGGCTACAGATTAAATAAATAATTATGAATTTATCAGGGTGGTGAAAGTGCAAGGCGATGCGCTTGATGCTCCTTTCCAATAAATATCGAGGGTCTTATTCTGGTGACTTGATAATCGATGCTTGGCTGCGGTTTGATAAATCATCTAGCTCTTTTGTCCATAATAATAATCTCATCATGTAGGCTGGAGCGCACGAGCCAATAGCAGAGTGTTTTTTTGTGGGAGTTGAAAATTGGATGGAAACCAATTTAAACATATATTTTTTATCCGGTACATGGGACTTGTTTAGCAAAAGTTTTTTTTCTTCTTCGCCCTACGTCATCAGCACCGTGTTTGAATTGCAACAAGTCAATTTGATACAAACACGTCTCTGTTGGGAAAATGCGCATATTTTGGAATATTTGCATGAAAATTTGTTGCCAATTGGATGGAAAGCTAATGAGACAAATGTTCAGGTTATTCAATTATTTGGTGGGACAATCATAAAACACTGGTTTCTTCCAAAATGACACCTTATTGGTTAAAAGTAGTACACTATATAGGGAATAGGGTGCCATTTGGGATGCTGTTATTGAGTAGGAGATGTCTTGGTCTGGTGAGTGGTGAGTCACTCTCAGTTGGAGTCAGCAAGCTCCCTGTGAGAGACAGACAGGCAGGCAGCCTCCCAGTGAGAGGCAGACAGACAGGCAGCCAGTCAGGCTCACGGTGAGAGACAGACAGGCAGGCAGCCTCACAGTGAGAGGCAGACAGGCAGGCAGCCAGTCAGGCTCACGGTGAGAGACAGACAGGCAGGCAGCCTCACAGTGAGAGGCAAACAGACAGGCAGCCAGTCAGGCTCACGGTGAGAGTCAGGCAGCCAGTGGTCCAGTGCTAATCAGAGTGTTGTGTTGTGCTTCTCTTTGCAGAGCAGCCAGAGCTTTCGGAGATTACCTGTCTCACACACACCCTGAGAACCGCAACGGATCAGGTACTCTATCAGTGTCCAGCCTCATCTAGTACATCCCATAACATGGCTTCACATATCCTATAAGTTTCCTATTCACATGGCTTCACATATCCTATAACTTTCCTCTTCACATGGCTTCACATATCCTATAACTTTCCTCTTCACATGGCTTCACATATCCTATAACTTTCCTCTTCACATGGCTTCACATATCCTATAACTCTCCTCTTCACATGGCTTCACATATCCTATAACTTTCCTCTTCACATGGCTTCACATATCCTATAACTTTCCTCTTCACATGGCTTCACATATCCTATAACTTTCCTCTTCGCATGGCTTCACATATCCAATAACTTTCCTCTTCGCATGGCTTCACATATCCAATAACTTTCCACTTCACATATCCTATAACTTTCCGCTTCACATATCCTATAACTTTCCTCTTCACATGGCTTCACATATCCTATAAGTTTCCTCTTCACATGGCTTCACATATCCTATAACTTTCCTCTTCGCATGGCTTCACATATCCAATAACTTCCCTCTTCGCATGGCTTCACATATCCAATAACTTTCCTCTTCACATATCCTATAACTTTCCTCTTCACATGGCTTCACATATCCTATAACTTTCCTCTTCACACGGCTTCACATATCCTATAACTTTCCTCTTCACATGGCTTCACATATCCAATAACTTTCCTCTTCACATATCCTATAACTTTCCTCTTCGCATGGCTTCACATATCCTATAACTTTCCTCTTCACACGGCTTCACATATCCTATAACTTTCCTCTTCACATATCCTATAACTTTCCTCTTCGCATGGCTTCACATATCCTATAACTTTCCTCTTCACATATCCTATAACTTTCATCTTCACATGGCTTCACAAATCCTATAAGTTTCCTCTTCACATGGCTTCACATATCCTATAACTTTCCTCTTCACATGGCTTCACATATCCTATAACTTTCCTCTTCACATGGCTTCACATATCCTATAACTTTCCTCTTCACATGGCTTCACATATCCTATAACTTTCCTCTTCACATGGCTTCACATATCCTATAACTTTCCTCTTCACATATCCTATAACTTTCATCTTCACATGGCTTCACATATCCTATAAGTTTCCTCTTCACATGGCTTCACATATCCTATAAGTTTCCTCTTCACATGGCTTCACATATCCTATAACTTTCCTCTTCACATGGCTTCACATATCCTATAACTTTCCTCTTCGCATGGCTTCACATATCCTATAACTTTCCTCTTCACATGGCTTCACATATCCTATAACTTTCCTCTTCGCATGGCTTCACATATCCTATAACTTTCCTCTTCTAATGGCTTCACATATTCTATAACTTTCCTATTCACATGGCTTCACATATCCTATAACTTTCCCCTTCACATGGCTTCACATATCCTATAAGTTTCCTCTTCACATGGCTTCTTATATCCTATAACTTTCCTCTTCGCATGGCTTCACATATCCTATAACAGGGGTCGGGAACCTTTTTTTATTTTATTTTATTTTATTTTTTTATCCCCTTTTCCCCCCAATTTTCATGGTATCCAATCGCTAGTAATTACTATCTTGTCTCATCGCTACAACTCCCGTACGGGCTCGGGAGAGACGAAGGTCGAAAGCCATGCGTCCTCCGAAGCACAACCCAACCAAGCCGCACTGCTTCTTTAACACAGCGCGCCTCCAACCCGGAAGCCAGCCGCACCAATGTGTCGGAGGAAACACCGTGCACCTGGCCCCCTTGGTTAGCGCGCATTGCGCCCAGCCCGCCACAGGAGTCGCTGGAGCGCGATGAGACAAGGAAATCCCTACCGGCCAAACCCTCCCTAACCCGGACGACGCTAGCCCAATTGTGCGTCGCCCCACGGACCTCCCAGTCGCGGCCGGCTGCGACAGAGCCTGGGGGCGAACCCAGAGACTCTGGTGGCGCAGTTAGCACTGCGATGCAGTGCCCTAGACCACTGCGCCACCCGGGAGGCCTTGGGAACCTTTTTGACTAAGAGAGCCATGAAAGCAAAACATTTGGAAATTTATTGAGAGCCATATAATATATTTTAAAAGTGAATTCAACTAAATGTCAGTATAATAAGCCTCTGAATTTGTCGAAGTGCCGCTTTACATTCGACCGTTTCATCGATGTAATTTTGTCATTGCAAATTAGACACACCGCAGAACCTGCTCTCTCCACAAAGGCGAATTCTTCGGTCCATTCGTCCTGAAATGTACGATACTCGTCATCTTTTTTTCTTTTCGCCATCTTCTTCGTCGAAGGGTTAGCTTTGAGCTAATGACCGAGCAGACTGATTCAAAAGGAGGCGTTTACCTGTTTTACCTAGCAACGGCCAACGTAGGCCAGTATCATTTAATTAAAATAATGGACAATTGCTCCTGCAGCCCTGAACAGGACATGAGCAGTGAAAAATCGATGAATGGATTAAAACAAGGGAGAATAGGCCTCCCGGGTGGCGCAGTGGTCCCGGGTGGCGTCCGGGTTAGGGAGGGTTTGGCCGGTAGGGATATCCTTGTCTCATCGCGCTCCAGCGACTCAGGTGGTGGGCCGGGCGCAGTGCGCGCTAACCGAGGTGGGCGGGTGCACTGTGTTTCCTCTGACACATTGGTGCGGCTGGCTTCCGGGTTGGAGGCGTGCTGTGTTAAGAAGCAGTGCGGCTTGGTTGGGTTGTGCTTCGGAGGACGCATGGCTTTCGACCTTCGTCTCTCCCGAGCCCGTACGGGAGTTGTAGCGATGAGACAAGATAGTAATTACTAGCGATTGGATACCAAAAAAGTGATAAATAAATAAAAAGTGAGAATATTTTGTTTTATCTGCGAGCCAGATGCAATCATCAAAAGAGCCACACCTGGCTCGGGAGCCATAGGTTCCCGACCCCTGTCCTATAACTTTCCTCTTCACATGGCTTCACATATCCTATAACTTTCCTCTTCAAATGTAACCCACCGGCTCAATTATGTCTTATGTGGCAAAATTTGAAAATGTGTTTTTTACATTGAATAAAAGTAGAGACTCAGAGCTAGAAAATGGTATATCATACACTACAACCACAGTTGAGGAACAGTGGGAAAGTTATTCTGCTTTGAAAGTTGATAAACTTGTAACCTCACTTTTGAGAAAATTCCACTTGAAAGTTTTGGTAAACCTACTTGAGAGCTCTTCTTTGTCTACACCCATTCAGCATCGTTCACACCCTCTTAAGCTTTAGCCCCACCCAGCTCTTTAAGGATTCACATGTGAGGCCATGTATTAAAACAACCAAAGATTTGAAGACTAAAGGCTGGTTAATACTAGGTCTATCTACAGTTGTCGCAGTGACATCATTAATATTCTATTGTGGTCCGACATCAGCAGCCTGGTGGTCCAAAATAGTATAACTAGTGTATTTTGTTTTAACATCAATAAATCCACCCATTTAAAAAGGAATTTAGTATACAGTACCAGTCAAAAGTTTGGACACACCAACTCATTCCAGGGTTTTTCTTTATTTTTACTATTTTCTACATTGTAGAATAATAGTGAAAACATAAAAACTATGAAATGACACACATGGAATCATGTAGTAACCAAAAAAGTGTTAAACAAATCAAAATATATGTTATATTTGAGATTCTTCAAAGTAGCCACCCGTTGCCTTGATGACAGCTTTGCACACTCTTGGCATTCTCTCAACCAGCTTCACTTGGAATGCTTTTCCAACAGTCTTGAAGATGTTCCCACATATGCTGAGCACTTGTTGGCAGCTCTTCCCTCACTCAGTGGTCCCTCTTATCCTAAACCATCTCAATTCAGTTGAGGTCGGGTGATTGTGGAGGCCAGGTCATCTTATGCAGTACTCAATCACTTTCCCTCTTGGTCAAATAGCCCTTACACAGCCTGGAGATGTGTTGGGTCATTGTCCTGTTGAAAAACAAATGATAGTCCCACTAAAGCGCAAACCAGATGGGATGGCGTATCGCTGCAGAGTGATGTGGTAGCCATGCTGGTTAAGTGTGCCTTGAATCTTTAATAAATCACAGACAGGCATCCCCACACCATCACACCTCCTCCCCCATGCTTCACAGTGGGAACTACATATGAGGAGATAATCCATTCACCTACTCTGCGTCTCACAAAGACACGGTGGTTGGAACTCAAAATCTCAAATTTGGACTCATCAGACCAAAAGACAGATTTCCACTGTCTAATGTCCATTGCTAGTGTTTCTTGGCCCAAGCAAGTCTCTTCTTATTATTTGTGTCCTTTAGTAGTGGTTTCTTTGCAGCAATTATATCATGAATGCCTGATTCACTCAGTCTCCTCTGAACAGTTGATGTTGAGAAGTGTCTGTTACTTGAACTCTGTTAAACATTTTTTGGGGCTGCAATTTTTGAGGCTGGTAACTCTAATGAACTTATCCTCTGCAGCAGAGGTAACTCTGGGTCTTCCTTTTCTGTGGTGGTCCTCATGAGAGCCAGTTTCATCATAGCGCTTGATGGTTTTTGCGACTGCACATGAAGAAACTTTCAAAGTTCTTGAAATTTTCCGGATTGACTGACCTTCATGTTTTAAAGTAATGGCGGACTGTCGTTTCTCTTTGCTAATTTGAGCTGTTCTTGCCATATTATGGACTTGGTCTTTTACCAATTGGGACTATCTTCTGTATACCACCCTTACCTTGTCACAACACAACTGTTTGGCTCAAACGCATTAAGAAGGAAATAATTCCACAAATTAACTTTTAACAAGACACACCTGTTAATTGAAATGCATTCCATGTGACTACCTCATGAAGCTGGTTGAGAGAATGCCAAGAGTGTGCAAAGCTGTCATCAAGGCAAAGGGTTGCTACTTTACACTTTCTTGGTTACTACATGATTCCATATGTGTTATTTCATAGTTTTGATGTCTTCACTATTATTCTACAATGTAGAAAATAGTAAAAATAAAGAAAAATCATGAAGGAGTTGGTGTGTCCAAACCTTTGACTTGTACTGTATGTCAGTCTATCAAACCAGGCAACTAAAAGCAACTGTCTAAACAATGTTTTGGTTCGTTTCTAGCTAACTAGCTAATGTTAAGTTAGCTGGTTAGCCAGTTCAAATAATGACCATATCATGTAGATGACAACATCTTCACTTTAGCTCATTCGACTTCATTATTACAGGAAATTAATGGCGAGCCAGTTACAGAAAATAGCTTATGATTGTGAGTGTGATGAAATAAAAGCAGGGAATTCGACCTGAGAATTTTAGAACATGGACACAGTTGCCTAACGTTATATCCTAATTTGACTTTGGTGCAGGTCATGTTCTCCACATTACCGTCTCTGGTTAACACATAATATATCAAATAAAATTGAAGTTGAATTTGTCACATGCACAGGATACAGAAGATAGAGTGAAATGGTTACTTGCATAGTAGAGTGTTTTGTTAAGACATGTAGCTTTCTAGCTAGCTAGCTAAACAATGAACCATAATCTCAACCTATAACGTTACTACTTGCATGAATCTGCAGGCAACCAGCTTCAATGTTAGCTAGTTAGCTAACATTAGGCTATAACTAGCAATGCAAATGGCTCTGAGATACAAATAATATTAGTACACAGATCATACACGTAACGTTAGCTAGCGAGACAGATAACGTTAGCTAGCTAGCTAACAGTATGCTTTAACTTGAAATGAAAAATACTTTCTGCCAAAATTAGAAACGTATAACATCTGAAAATGTAGCTATCTAGAATATCTTACCCGTATACACGGATGGACGATTCTCCTTCTCTGTCACGGATGCCATGGTTGCCATTAGTTTGAAGATGTAATCCGGAGACAGGTGTTTTATACAACAGTGTTCTCTTTTCGACTCCCTCTGAATATTTGCAATCAAACGCCAGAATTTTCTCCATCTCCTTAGTTATCATATTCTAATTCCATCGGAATTCCACTGATTTCAAAACTCGGTCCCCCAGAAAGTGGAGAACAACACTTTTGCAGTAATACTACGTGATATCTTTCAAAAAAGCAGCGTTAGAAAGGATTACCGACACCTACTGACTAGCTTATGTTTTAGACAGAAGCGGGCTACATGGCATACCAATCCGAGCTCATCTCTCAGCATGTCCAGCCGATCCATTATCTCAGCCAGTCATGGCTAGCAGGAAAGTATTTTTCCGTAGCTAAACCAACTAGGCTCATAAATTAACAATTTTATTCATATTTTCAGATGGCATACACGTTTTTTATTAAGGCACATGAAAGTTCACATGTTCCAGAAGGCATTTCTGACAAAGAAGCTAACGTTCAAATGCCTCTGCTGTGAAGTAGTGACGCACAACATACGCCTAGTTTCCTGAAACGAGTCACAAATGGCTTCACATTTCCTGTAACCTTCCTCATCACATGGCTTCACATTTCCTGTAACTTTCCTCATCACATGGCTACACATTTCCTGTAACTTTCCTCATCACATGGCTTCACATTTCCTGTAACTTTCCTCATCACATGGCTTTCCTCTCATCCCACTGTATAGCAGCACTAAATGCTCTGAAATCATTACCACACTATATCTGGCAAATTTCACTGTGAGAGGGTGTATCTTCCCGAGGCAGAGGACCAGGTAAGTCTGCCAAACCCCTTCTATCTTCCAACTCATCCTTTCAAAATACCTCCTAATTTCCTCCCTTCTCTCATTTTCTTTCTCCGTTATCCATCTCTTCACATCTCATTCCTCCTCTCATCTCCGAAAAGCTTTGTTTGCTCTCTGATGTTTGCTCAAATGTTGCCAAGCCCTTTAGAGCACAAGATGAACAGCTCATCTCTTTGTCCTCTCTCTCTTGCTCTTGCGCTTGCTCTCTCCAGATCAGCTTCTATCTAATACCTTCATTGGCCAAGACAAAGACTCCCCTGACATCAGTCATCTTCACAACAACAACCTACACCCTCAGAGCCACTGTGGGGCCAAGGCCAGCCAGGACCAGTCCCAGGCCCACAGTCTTCAGTCCCAGCTCAGCACACTGCATCCCCATCACAGCAGTCTCCAGCCCAGCACCCTGCAGCCAAGCAGTCTGCAGTCCACAGGCCCCTCCAAGCACAGGCTCTCAGCAGAACGAAGTTTCTCCTCCGAGGAGCAGCAGCCACCTCCCAGGTCCTCTGAGGGGAGCCTGACCAGCTTGAAGCCAGCTGCCCAGCGGGTCTACACCATCACCAGGGAGGGAGGCATGCTTGGGGGGCGAGGCAGCGAGGAGAGTCTGGAGCTGGAGGTGCTGAAGCAGCCTCTGTCCCCTCCTCCCTCCGCCAACCAGCCCTCCTTTTCCAACCAACAACCACCAGGAAGCAAACACCCCCGCGGCAACCATAGTCATGGCCCACAGGGCCACAGGCCCAAGTCCCAGCCCCTGCAGAGCTCAGGGAGTGCCCATAACATCCGGGACTGGGTGGTGAGGAGGGGGGGCTCGCGGGAGGACTGCACCCCAGACTGTGTCACCTGCATCAGGGCCCCATGTCCGAGCCAGCGCTCCCTGGATCTGGAGACGTCTCCGCGAGACGGAGGAAAACAGAGGAAGAAGCTAGAGAGGATGTACAGCCAAGACCAAGGCAGAGACAGACGAGGCTCTGCTGAGGAGAGAGGTGAGGAGGAGGATGGAGGATGGAGGAGGAGGATGATGATGACCAAATCAAATCCAGCTTATTTATATAGCACATTTCAGACATGAATGCAATGCAATGCGCTTCACAGGAAAAGAAGAAAAATAAAGAAAATTAACAGAAATCTTTACTACACAAAAACAAAAGAATAACAATAAAAACTGAATGACTAAAAAGCACCCTAAGGAAAAGCAAAATTAAAAAGGTGTGTTTTAAGATCTCTTTTAAATATGTCCACAGTTTCGGCCCCCCTCAGGTTCTCTGGCAGGCTATTCCAGAGGCTGGGGGCATAATTAATAATGGCTGCCTCTCCATGCCTCTTGGTCCTAGGCTTTGGGATAGTTAAAAGGCTGCCTCTCCATGCCTCTTGGTCCTAGGCTTTGGGATAGTTAAAAGGCCAGTGCCAGAGGACCTGAGGGACCTACTGGGTTCATAACACAAAGTATGTCTGACATGTATTGGGGTGCACATTCGTGGATTGATTTAAAAACCAATAGAACAATAATCAAATTAATTTTAAAACCCACAGGCAGCCAGTGCAGAGACATCAAACCCGGTGTAATGTGTGCTCTTCGTCTGGTCTTGGTCAGTACCCGTGCTACAGCATTCTGTATGTTTTGCAGTTGACAAATGGCTTTCTTGGGTAGACCAGACAGGAGAGCATTACAGTAGTCAAGCCTGCTTGTAATAAAATCATGGATGAGTCTCTGTATCAGCCTGAGATAGAAACGACTGCACCTTGGTAATGTTCATCAGGTGGTGAAAAGCTACTTTGGTCACATTCCTAATGTTTGATTTGAAATTTGAAACTAGGTTTTTTCCTGGTGTTTTATCTTTATTGCTTTGGCTCCAATAATACAGTAAGAACCTCGGCCTGGTCTTGATTTAGCTGAAGGGAATTGTTAGCCGCCAAAGTATTGCACGTGTTTCTTGGCCCAAGCAAGTCTCTTCTTGTTATTGATGTTCTTTAGTCATGTTTTTTTTGCAGCAATTCGACCATGACTGCCTGATTCACTCAGTCTCCTCTGAACAGTTGATGTTGAGATGTGTCTGTTACTTGAACGCTGAGGCATTTATTTGGGCTGCCATCTGAGGTGCAGTTAATTGCAATTTCTGAGGCTGGTAACTCTAATGAACTTATCCTCTGCAGCAGAGGTAACTCTGGGTCTTCCTTTCCTGTGGCGGTCCTAATGAGAGCCAGTTTCATCATAGCTCTTGGTTTTTGCGACTGCACTTTTCCGTATTGACTGACCTTAATTTTCCGTATTGATTGACCTTCATGTCTTAAAGTAAGGATGGACTGTCATTTCTCTTTTCTTATTTGAGCGGTTCTAGCCATAATATGGACTTGGTCTTTTACCAAATCGGACTATCTTCAGTTTACCACCCCTACCTTGTCACAACACAGCTGATTGGCTCAAGAGTAAGAAGGAAATTAATTACACAAATTAACTTTTAACAACTCATACCTTTTAATTGAAATGCATTCCAGGTGACTACCTCATGAAGCTGGTTGAGAGAATGTCAAGAGTGTGCAAAGCTGCCATCAAAGCAAAGGGTTGCTACTTTGAAGAATCTCAAATATAAAATATATTTTGATTTGTTTAACACTTTTTTGGTTACTGCATGATTCCATGTGTGTTATTTCATAGTTTTGATGTCTTCACTGTTATTCTACAATGTAGAAAATAGTAAAAATAAAGGCAAAACCATTGAATGAGTAGGTGTGTCCAAACCTTTGGCTGGTACTGTATGTAAAACCCAAAATCAAACCTTGTGGAATGCCATGTGCGATATCTATTTTCTCTGAGTTATGTTCACCAAGGGTGACAAAAAACTCTTGACCACTTAAATAGGTCCTAAACCAATTTAGAACTGGACCAGAGAGGCCAACCCAACTCTCCAGTCTGTCCAGAAGGACATCATTGTCAACAGTGTCAAATGCAGCATTTCAATCCAAACGTACAGAAAGCTGTAAGGCTGTCTCACAACATGTATCTAAAATTAACCCTATAAATAACACTGTTGGGAGATTTAGAAAGCCATAGTCTAGCAATCAACAATATAATAATACTTTTATCTTTAAATCGCAATCTGTAGATACCATGCGATTAGACAGGTTCAGAATGTATGTAAAACATCACAGCACAGATTAAAACTACATTTACATTTACATTACATTTAAGTCATTTAGCAGACGCTCTTATCCAGAGCGACTTACAAATTGGTGCATTCACCTTATGACATCCAGTGGAACAGCCACTTTACAATAGTGCATCTAAATCTTTTAAGGGGGGGGGGGGGGGGGTCAGAAGGATTGCTTTATCCTATCCTAGGTATTCCTTGAAGAGGTGGGGTTTCAGGTGTCTCCGGAAGGTGGTGATTGACTCCGCTGTCCTGGCGTCGTGAGGGAGTTTGTTCCACCATTGGGGTGCCAGAGCAGCGAACAGTTTTGACTGGGCTGAGCGGGAACTGTACTTCCTCAGTGGTAGGGAGGCGAGCAGGCCAGAGATGGATGAACGCAGTGCCCTTGTTTGGGTGTAGGGCCTGATCAGAGCCTGAAGGTACTGAGGTGCCGTTCCCCTCACAGCTCCGTAGGCAAGCACCATGGTCTTGTAGCGGATGCGAGCTTCAACTGGAAGCCAGTGGAGAGAGAGGAGGAGCGGGGTGACGTGAGAGAACTTGGGAAGGTTGAACACCAGACGGGCTGCGGCGTTCTGGATGAGTTGTAGGGGTTTAATGGCACAGGCAGGGAGCCCAGCCAACAGCGAGTTGCAGTAATCC
Source organism: Salvelinus fontinalis (assembly GCF_029448725.1). NCBI lineage: Eukaryota > Metazoa > Chordata > Actinopteri > Salmoniformes > Salmonidae > Salvelinus > Salvelinus fontinalis. The sequence continues at coordinate 31,011,832 of NC_074692.1, read as the reverse complement.
AGACGGGAGATGACAAGTGCCTGGATTAGGACCTGCGCCGCTTCCTGTGTGAGGCAGGGTCGTACTCTGCGGATGTTGTAGAGCATGAACCTACAGGAACGGGCCACCGCCTTGATGTTAGTTGAGAACGACAGGGTGTTGTCCAGGATCACGCCAAGGTTCTTAGCGCTCTGGGAGGAGGACACAATGGAGTTGTCAACCGTGATGGCGAGATCATGGAACGGGCAGTCCTTCCCCGGGAGGAAGAGCAGCTCCGTCTTGTCGAGGTTCAGCTTGAGGTGGTGATCCGTCATCCACACTGATATATCTGCCAGACATGCTGAGATGCGATTCTCCACCTGGTCATCAGAAGGGGGATAGGAGAAGATTAATTGTGTGTCGTCTGCATAGCAATGATAGGAGAGACCATGTGAGGTTATGACAGAGCCAAGTGACTTGGTGTATAGCGAGAATAGGAGAGGGCCTAGAACAGAGCCCTGGGGGACACCAGTGGTGAGAGCGCGTGGTGAGGAGACAGATTCTCGCCACGCCACCTGGTAGGAGCGACCTGTCAGGTAGGACGCAATCCAAGCGTGGGCCGCGCCGGAGATGCCCAACTCGGAGAGGGTGGAGTGGAGGATCTGATGGTTCACAGTATCGAAGGCAGCCGATAGGTCTAGAAGGATGAGAGCAGAGGAGAGAGAGTTAGCTTTAGCAGTGCGGAGCGCCTCCGTGATACAGAGAAGAGCAGTCTCAGTTGAGTGACTAGTCTTGAAACCTGACTGATTTGGATCAAGAAGGTCATTCTGAGAGAGATAGCAGGAGAGCTGGCCAAGGACGGCACGTTCAAGAGTTTTGGAGAGAAAAGAAAGAAGGGATACTGGTCTGTAGTTGTTGACATCGGAGGGATCGAGTGTAGGTTTTTTCAGAAGGGGTGCAACTCTCGCTCTCTTGAAGACGGAAGGGACGTAGCCAGCGGTCAAGGATGAGTTGATGAGCGAGGTGAGGTAAGGGAGAAGGTCTCCGGAAATGGTCTGGAGAAGAGAGGAGGGGATAGGGTCAAGCGGGCAGGTTGTTGGGCGGCCGGCCGTCACAAGACGCGAGATTTCATCTGGAGAGAGAGGGGAGAAAGAGGTCAGAGCACAGGGTAGGGCAGTGTGAGCAGAACCAGCGGTGTCGTTAGACTTAGCAAACGAGGATCGGATGTCGTCGACCTTCTTTTCGAAATGGTTGACGAAGTCGTCTGCAGAGAGGGAGGAGGGGGGGGAGGGGGAGGAGGATTCAGGAGGGAGGAGAAGGTGGCAAAGAGCTTCCTAGGGTTAGAGGCAGATGCTTGGAATTTAGAGTGGTAGAAAGTGGGTTTAGCAGCAGAGACAGAAGAGGAAAATGTAGAGAGGAGGGAGTGAAAGGATGCCAGGTCCGCAGGGAGGCGAGTTTTCCTCCATTTCCGCTCGGCTGCCCGGAGCCCTGTTCTGTGAGCTCGCAATGAGTCGTCGAGCCACGGAGCGGGAGGGGAGGACCGAGCCGGCCTGGAGGATAGGGGACATAGAGAGTCAAAGGATGCAGAAAGGGAGGAGAGGAGGGTTGAGGAGGCAGAATCAGGAGATAGGTTGGAGAAGGTTTGAGCAGAGGGAAGAGATGATAGGATGGAAGAGGAGAGAGTAGCGGGGGAGAGAGAGCGAAGGTTGGGACGGCGCGATACCATCCGAGTAGGGGCAGTGTGGGAAGTGTTGGATGAGAGCGAGAGGGAAAAGGATACAAGGTAGTGGTCGGAGACTTGGAGGGGAGTTGCAATGAGGTTAGTTTAAGAACAGCATCTAGTAAAGATGAGGTCAAGCGTATTGCCTGCCTTGTGAGTAGGGGGGGAAGGTGAGAGGGTGAGGTCAAAAGAGGAGAGGAGTGGAAAGAAGGAGGCAGAGAGGAATGAGTCAAAGGTAGACGTGGGGAGGTTAAAGTCACCCAGAACTGTGAGAGGTGAGCCGTCCTCAGGAAAGGAGCTTATCAAGGCATCAAGCTCATTGATGAACTCTCCGAGGGAACCTGGAGGGCGATAAATGATAAGGATGTTAAGCTTGAAAGGGCTGGTAACTGTGACAGCATGGAATTCAAAGGAGGCGATAGACAGATGGGTAAGGGGAGAAAGAGAGAATGACCACTTGGGAGAGATGAGGATCCCGGTGCCACCACCCCGCTGACCAGAAGCTCTCGACATGGCTCATAGAAATCATAAGATGGTGGTTTAGGGAGATAGGTGGGATGGACTTAGGGGTGGATTTTAAAGCTCATGTTCTAGAATAGTTATGACTGAAAACACAATGTATATTGTACAGTATAAGTACTATCTATCCAGATGTGATGGAAACTCAGCAACAAAAACAAACGTCCCTTTTTTAGGACCCTGTCTATCAAAGATAATTTGTAAAAATCCAAATAACTTCACAGTTCTTCATTGTAAAGGGTTTTTAAACACTGTTTCCCATGCTTGTTCAATGAACCATAAACAATTAATGAACATGCACCTGTGGAACGGTCGTTAAGATACTAACAGCCTACAGACGGTATGCAATTAAGATCACAGTTATGAAAACTTATGACACTAAAGAAGCCTTTCTACTGACTCTGAAAACAACAAAAGAAAGATGCCCAGGGTCCCTGCTCATCTGCATGAACGTGCCTTAGGTATGCTGCAAGGAGGCATGAGGACTGCAGATGTGGCCAGGGCAATAAATTGCCATGTCCGTACTGTGAGACGCCTAAGACAGCGCTACAGGGAGACAGGACGGACAGCTGATCGTCCTCGCAGTGGCAGACCACGTGTAACAACACCTGCACAGGATCGGTACATCCGAACATCACACTTGCGGGACAGGTACAGGATGGCAACAACAACTGCCTGAGTTACACCAGGAATGCACAATTCAACCATCAGTGCTCAGACTGTCCACAATAGGCTGAGAGAGGCTGGACTGAGGGCTTGTAGGCCTGTTGTAAGGCAGGGCCTCACCAGACATCACCGGCAACAATGTCACCTATGGGCACAAATCCATCGTCGCTGGACCAGAAAGGACTGAAAAAAAGTGCTCTTCACTGACAAGTCGCAGTTTTGTCTCTCCGGGGGTGATGGTCGGATCGTCGAAGGAATGAGCATTACACCGAGTCCTGTACTCTGGAGCGGGATCGGTTTGGAGGTGGAGGGTCCGTCATGGTCTGGGGCGGTGTGTCACAGCATCATCAGACTGAGCTTGTTGTCATTGCAGGCAATCTCAACGCTGTGCGTTACAGGGAAGACATCCTCCTCCCTCATGTGGTACCCTTCCTGCAGGCTCATCCTGACATGACCCTCCAGCATGACAATGCCACCAGCCATACTGCTCGTTCTGTGCGTGATTTCCTGCAAGACAGGAATATCAGTGTTCTGCCATGGCCAGCAAAGAGCCCGGATCTCAATCCCATTGAGCACGTCTGGGACCTGTTGGATCAGTGGGTGAGGGCTAGGGCCATACCCCCCAGAAATGTCTGGGAACATGCAGTTGCCTTGGTGGAAGAGTGGGGTAACATCTCACAGCAAGAACTGGCAAATCTGGTTCAGTCCATGAGGAGGAGATGCACTGCAGTACTTATTAATGCAGCTGGTGGCCACACCAGATACTGACTGTTACTTTTAATTTTGACCCCCCCTTGTTCAGGGACACATTATTCAATTTCTGTTAGTCACATGTCTGTGGAACTTGTTCAGTTTGTCTCAGTTGTTGAATCTTGTTATGTTCATACAAATATTTACACATGTTAAGTTTTCTGAAAATAAACGCAATTGACAGTGAGAGGATGTTTTCTTATTTTGCTGAATTTACAATAAAAAAAACACAATAAAATGGCTGTCTCTGTGCTGTGGTGGGCACAAAACCAGATTGACATTTTTCAAAAATACAGTTGAAAAAGCATTTAGCTGTTTGAAATCCAATTTCTACCGAATTTTACGTAAGTATTATGATGATGATGGAGGAGGATGGAGGGGAGTGGGGCCTTTAGTTGTCTTTGTGTCTCTTTATCCCCATCCCTTGTCCCCTGTGATAAGACTCATTTGCGGTATAATGTTTTTCTCAAACTCAAAGCACATTGTGTGGAGAAGGGTAACAGCTGACAGACAACAACATTTGAAGTGTAATGTTGTGGGCTAAACTTCTGCTTTGTCTCCTTTGTTTGTAGAGGACAACCCTAATAGCTGGTTCCCCAAAGAGAACATGTTCAGCTTCCAGACGGCTACCACAACAATGCAGGCGTGAGTATAGGATACCAGATATAACCTCACAACTCTGCTCCACTCCTACTGAACACGACATGGCTGCCTCAAAGAGTTCTGTGTGCTAATGATGGATGAGTTCTAGAGTGCCTCCCAAATATGCACAATATTCCCTATACACAGTAGTTCTCAGTATACTGTGCTTTTTGGGATGTAGCCTTAGACTCCTTCACATGGCTGTGCCCTGGACTCAGTTGGAGGCCAGTGGTTTTATAGGACTCAGTTGGAGGCCAGTGGTTTTATAGGACACAGTTGGAGGCCAGTGGTTTTATAGGACACAGTTGGAGGCCAGTGGTTTTATAGGGGACAGTTGGAGGCCAGTGGTTTTATAGGACACATTTTATGTAATACATTTGATGACAGCTGGAAAACAATATCCTAAATATTAACCATCAACATAGTGAATAAAATTGGTGTTTAATATTTTATTTAACTAGGCAAGTCAGTTAAGAACAAATTCTTATTTTCAATGACGGCCTAGGAACAGTGGGTTAACTGCCTTGATCAGGGGTAGAACAACAGATTTTTACCTTGTCAGCTCGGGGATTCGATCTTGCAACCTTTCCAATGCTCTAACCACTAGGCTACCTGCCGCCCCATATGAGGGTATGGGGGTTTCAGCATTAAATATCCTTTATATATTTTTTAAACACTTATTTATTTTACTATGTGAATATGTTTTTCTTGTAAATGTTTTGGCACCAAACTGGTGGCAGTTGTGAAAAAAGTAAATAGTTGGAAAAGTCGCAGAGTTAAAACTTCTTATGGATGAAATCCCGTTAACGGGATCCATTTGACAACAGCCAGTGAAAGTGCAGGGCGCCAAATTCAAACAACATAAATCTCATAATTAAAATTCCTCAAACATACAAGTATTATACACCATTTTAAAGATAAACTTGCTGTTAATCCCACCACAGTGTCCGATTTCAAAAAGGCTTTACGACGAAAGCATACCATGCGATTATGTTAGGTCAGCGCCAAGTCACAGAAAAACACAGCCATTTTTTCCAGCCAAAGAAAGGAGTCACAAAAAGCAGAAATAGAGATAAAATGAATCACTAACCTTTGATGATCTTCATCAGATGACACTCATAGATAGGACTTCATGTTATACAATGTTTTGTTCGATAAAGTTCATATTTATATCCAAAAATATCAGTTTACTTTGGCGCGTTATGTTCAGTAATGTTTTGCTTTCAAAACATCCAGTGATTTTGCAGAGAGCCACATCAATTTACAGAAATACTCATCATAAATGTTGATGAAAATACAAGTGTTATACGTGGAATTAAAGATATACTTCTCCTTAATGCAACCGCTGTGTCAGATTTCGAAAAAGCACACTATGCAATAATCTGAGTACAGCGCTCAGAGACCAAAACAAGCCATACAGATACGATACCCGCCATGCTGTGGTGTCAACAGAAGTCAGAAATAGCATTATAAATATTCACTTACCTTTGATGATCTTCATCAGAATGCACTCCCAGGAATCCCAGTTCCACAATAAATGTTTTGTTTTGTTCGATAAAGTCCATCATTTATGTCCAAATACCTCCTTTTTGTTTGCGCGTTTAGTTCACAAATCCAAATTCAAGAGGCAATTAAATCTTCAATAATATTCCAACCGGACAATTCCTTTGTCTTTAGAAAGGACAAGGAACGCAGCTAACTCTCACGGGCACGCTCCTGACTGAGCTCATGGCATTCTGCCAGACACCTGATTGAAACAGCTCTTATTCTCTCCCCCTTCACAGTAGAAGCCTGAAACAATGTTCTAAAGACTGTTGACATCTAGTGGAAGCCTTAGGAAGTGCAATCGGACGACATTTTACACTGTATATTGGATAGGCAAAGACTTGAAAACCTACAAACCTCAGATTTCCTACTTCCTGGTTGGATTTTTTCTCAGGTTTTTGCCTGCCATATGAGTTCTGTTATACTCACAGACATCATTCAAACAGTTTTAGAAACTTCAGAGTGTTTTCTATCCAAATCTACATTATATGCAAATTCTAGCTTTTGGGCCTGAGTAGCAGGCAGTTTACTCTGGGCACTTTAGTCATCCAAGCTACTCAATACTGCCCCCCAGCCATAAGAAGTTAATTGTATATAATGCAATTTTTGATTAGATACTTTTTTCATTAAAAAAGCTATTTTCTCTTGAACCATATGGTCTATCCACTAGAAACTCATGGACAATATGACACAGATATAAAACATTTATACTATATATGAAAATATATTTTTTAAGTTATTCGAGTATACATGACTAAAGTTAAAATAGATTACCTGTTAATTACCAAAAGTACTAAAGATTTTAGTAACTTTGGTAAGTTACAGGTAGCTTTGCAACCCCATTCTCCACGCACGCACGCACACACACACACACACACACAGACGCACACTTTCTCTGCTGACTGCTTAATTATCACCTGTCTGGTTGAACTCGTAATTACGGCCCACACACACATTCTGCCCTCCCAGCGCGCCTCTGTTGTTCTCCCTGCTCCCTCGCTCCACTCATCTATCCTATCCTTTCCTCTCCGGACGTCTCTCAGGATCCCACGCTCTCTCTCTCTCTCTGCTCCCTCGCTCCACTCATCTATCCTCTTCTCTCCGGACGTCTCTCAGGATCCCACGCTCTCTCTCTCTCCCTGCTCCCTCGCTCCACTCATCTATCCTCTCCTCTCCGGACGTCTCTCAGGATCCCACGCTCTCTCTCTGCTCCCTCGCTCCACTCATCTATCCTCTCCTCTCCGGACGTCTCTCAGGATCCCACGCTCTCTCTCTCTCTCTGCTCTCCCGCTCCACTCATCTATCCTCTCCTCTCCGGACGTCTCTCAGGATCCCACGCTCTCTCTCTCTCTCTCTCTCTCTGCTCTCTCGCTCCACTCATCTATCCTCTCCTCTCCGGATGTCTCTAAGGATCCCACACTCTCTCTGTTCTCTCGCTCCACTCATCTATCCTCTCCTCTCCGGACGTCTCTCAGGATCCCACGCTCTCTCTCTCTCTGCTCTCTCGCTCCACTCATCTATCCTCTCCTCTCCGGACGTCTCTCAGGATCCTACGCTCTCTCTCTCTGCTCTCTCGCTCCACTCATCTATCCTCTCCTCTCCGGATGTCTCTCAGGATCCCACGCTCTCTCTCTCTCTCTGCTCTCTCGCTCCACTCATCTATCCTCTCCTCTCCAGATGTCTCTCAGGATCCCACGCTCTCTCTCTCTCTCTGCTCTCTCGCTCCACTCATCTATCCTCTCCTCTCCGGACGTCTCTCAGGATCCCACGCTCTCTCTCTCTCTCTCTCTCTGCTCTCTCGCTCCACTCATCTATCCTCTCCTCTCCGGATGTCTCTCAGGATCCCACACTCTCTCTGTTCTCTCGCTCCACTCATCTATCCTCTCCTCTCCGGACGTCTCTCAGGATCCCACGCTCTCTCTCTCTCTGCTCTCTCGCTCCACTCATCTATCCTCTCCTCTCCGGACGTCTCTCAGGATCCTACGCTCTCTCTCTCTGCTCTCTCGCTCCACTCATCTATCCTCTCCTCTCCAGATGTCTCTCAGGATCCTACGCTCTCTCTCTCTCTGCTCTCTCGCTCCACTCATCTATCCTCTCCTCTCCAGATGTCTCTCAGGATCCCACGCTCTCTCTCTCTCTCTCTCTCTGCTCTCTCGCTCCACTCATCTATCCTCTCCTCTCCGGATGTCTCTCAGGATCCCACGCTCTCTCTCTCCCTCGCTCCCTCTTTGAGCACATCTCTCAATGTCTTTGTTTCCTTATCTCTCCACATGTCTCTGTCACTCCGTTCCTCTGCGTCACCTGTCCTCTCCTCTTACTTAGTACTCACTCCCCTTGGATCCACACCTGGTGTCACAGGCCCTGTGTTATATTCCAGATATAGTGTACTTTGTTGACCGGTAAAAAGTAGTGTACATTGTAGGGAATACGGCGCCATTTGGGATGCATACAGTGTCCTTGACTGGAATATCATATGATTAACAGCTAACCCTCCCAAGTGTACAGTATATCTGTCTGTCAAGTCCAATATTTATTACTGAAGTGTCTAACTTTTTTGTCCTCTCTTCCCTTCCCTCTCCACTTGGCCTGCACCAACTCCTGCCTGCACCAACTCCTGCCTGCACCAACTCCTGCCTGCACCAACTCCTGCGTCTACAGAATATCGTGAGTCTCCTTCCCTCCTTCCCTCTCCTTCCCTGTGCGCCTCAGACAATTTACTCTCCTTTTGACTCTTGGCTATCTATCTCTTCCTGTGCTACTACCTACCGTCTCCAGTGTCCTCATTAACCTCTATTAACCCCCTTGCTGGGCTGAGTGTTTGAAGTTATGGAAAAACATTACTGAGTATCCAAATCTCCAATGAATAAAACATTACTGAGTTTCAAAATATCCAATGAATAAACATATTCAACATAATGGGTCTAAATTGTAAATAAGCATAGATTGATTTATCACTAGATGGCTTAAAAAAACATCTTTATCGTCCATTAATAAAGATTTTCAATTGAACTGGTTTGTCTTACAGTATAGCTAGTATTATATTGTATTAATATATGGATCCAACAAGGTAGAATTTATGACAGACAGAGTTATATAGAACAATGAGTCAGATGAGATGGTAGCATAGTGTTCTGCTCCTCTGTACCAGACACAGCCAGGGTAATACCTCTATATATATATATATATATAAAACATTACTGAGGGAAGGAGACTCACGATATTCTGTAGACGCAGGAGTTGGTGCAGGCAGGAGTTGGTGCAGGCAGGAGTTGGTATATATATATATATATATATGTATATATATATATATATATATATATATATATATATATATATATATATATATATATATATATATATATATATACTGTATACACTCACACACACACATCATTCTCTTCTATCTGAGTTAATTCAGTGCAACAAAAGGACAACCTTTCAGAAGGAACAGAGAATTGCCTACAGTAATGTACTATAGTTACGCAGTATTGTATTATACCTACAGTAGGTGTAATGAAAAGTCCACATTGTAGGTAGTTCCAAGATGAAGTAATTATACCACTAATAATTTTAGTGGTCCCTGTGTAGATAGAAGAAGAGGTTTCATCCCAAATGGCACCCTATTCCCTTTATAGTGCACTACCCTGGTCAAAGGTAGTGCAATACAAATGGAATAGAGTGTCATTTGGGACGCACAGAGAGTGAATAGATTATATGTCATGGGAGTTGTTCAGTATTCATAGATCTGGTTTAGACCTGCTTGTAAAGTAATCTATTGTATCGTCTTGATAGGGATTATTATTTTATACCACAGCATACAACAGTCTAGTTTATACACACACACACACACAGCTCTCATCATCTGTCTGACAATGTTTGAGCCTAGTGCGTAGGACATGGATAGGACTCTGATAAATGCTGTCAGACATGATGGTTACTTCTTTTGGCACCCTGTCACAGCATATATCCATTTCAGAGGGAACCACCCACACTCTCAATCACTCAATCACTCAAACACTCACATACACACACACAATTGGTGCAATGGATAGTTTCCTGTGTACTTTACCTTTATGGCCCTGTTTCTGTCTAAGCTCTGCTCCTCTTGGTCTCTGATTGGTGGCTTGGTAGTATCCTTGTGTGTGTCAGTTTACAGTGTGTGTCAGTTTACAGTGTGTGTCAGTTTGCAGTGTGTTTCAGTTTGCAGTGTGTGTCAGTTTGCAGTGTGTGTCAGTTTGCAGTGTGTGTATGTTTGCAGTGTGTGTCAGTCTGCAGTGTGTGTCAGTTTGCAGTGTGTGTATGTTTGCAGTGTGTGCATTTTTGCAGTGTGTGTATGTTAGCTGTGTGTGTCAGTTTGCAGTGTGTGTCAGTCTGCCGTGTGTGTCAGTCTGCAGTGTGCGTCAGTCTGCAGTGTGTGTCAGTTTGCAGTGTGTGTCAGTCTGCAGTGTGTGTCAGTCTGCAGTGTGTGTCAGTCTGCAGTGTGTGTCAGTCTGCAGTGTGTGTCAGTCTGCAGAGTGTGTCAGTCTGCAGAGTGTGTCAGTCTGCAGAGTGTGTCAGTTTGTAGTGTGTGTCAGTTTGTAGTGTGTGTCAGTTTGCAGTGTGTGTCAGTTTGCAGTGTGTGTCAGTTTGCAGTATGTGTCAGTTTGCAGTGTGTGTCAGTCTGCAGTGTGTGTCAGTCTGCAGTGTGTGTGAGTTTGCGGTGTTTATCAGTCTGCAGTGTGCACCATGTCTGTGTGTGGTGTACAACACTTTCCTGTTCTGCTGGCTCTAACCCACTAGCCGCTGACCTGTTGCAACACTGTAGTGGCTAACCCTCTGTGACGTGGATCCCATCTCACTAACGCTCTATAACCCTGCACTCACACCCTTAGCCCCTCACCTCTGACCCCGTTAACACTGTGACATCCCAGCAGGGCATTCCGGGGCATTGCTGAGAGAAAGAGGAGGAAAAGGGAACAAGAGGCAACCGCTCCAGTAACCGAGACTGAGAGGTACGATCCATGTCTGACCTGACTGTCCTGCACCTGTACGTAGTGCTGTAGTGTTGTCCCCCCCACGCCCCAACAACCCCTGCACAGAGACACAGACGCACGTAAACAGAGACAGACACACACACACACACACTGTACCTTCTAGCATTGTTGTTGTGTCCCCCACCCCCCCCCCCCACCCCCCCACACACACACACACACACACACACACACACACACACACACACACACACACACACACACACACACACACACACACACACACACACACACACACACACACAGACCGTCAGACCAACTTTAATGACCAACCTTGTCTCAATAGCCTCTCACTGTTCTAAGGATCTTTATGATACAACACTTTGTGAAAACCACTTTAAAATCCCAGGCCCGGTATATTTCCTAACTGGAATAGCTCGATCAAATGTAAAACGTGAAATGGAGTTCTGATTGCATTCTCAACAGTACAATGTCGAGCATGTGAGCTCAGAGACATGTAAAATTGTACACTAAAATCATATAACTTTGAACTTTTTCAGATTATGGCATTTTCACAATACCCTCAAATTACACATTTTCCAAGCGTTCCAAAGGAGTATGCTGACAGGTGGCCATGTTAAAGTTACAAAATCTACCCTGACCAAAATATTATTGGAGATCCTTTTCTGATGTATTTTGCTGTTGTATAAAGAAAGGGTTTGAAAAATCAGGGAAACCTTTGCCTGTCACCAGAAAGGGCCAGACAATTGACTCCAGAAGTCAATAGTAATTTGGTGTGCGTGAGTGTCTGGTTTGCTGTGATTGCTGTCTGGACATGGATGGGCTGGTGGAAAAAGGAGGAAGGCTATTGTAGCACAGTGTCAGTCTCACTAACTCCAACCCAGCTCCTGGTCCCATCTACAGCGGTACAGCTGTCCCAAATTGCACCATATTCCCTATGTAGTGTGCTACTTTTGATCAGGACCCATAAGTCTTTGGTCAAATGTAGCCATTTGCTAAATTGTTCTACTTTTCAATCCGCAGTCCCGTTGGCTGTGCAACAATAGCCGATGAATCAACGTTTGCCATTTTTCATGGTGCAGGTGTTGGTGTGACCGTTTTAAACATTGAGCTGCTGCAGTGCACACTGAGGTGTGACTGTGTTCATCGAGACTGGAGTGTAGCTCACGTTTCCCCTGGATAGTGTTGTTTGGCTGTGACTGTATGCATCAATGTGTCACAGTGTAGCTCTGTCCTTACAGCATGAAGGGTACCGTATATTGTCAGTGTATTCAGTGCACCAGTGTTCTCATGTGTATAAGATGGGCTCTTGATTGTATCGATTTGGTTAGATTTATTATATTTAGATGAAAGGAAAAAATATGGATGGGTGGCGATAGGATGAAGAAGAGTAACACACACACACGCATGCACACCGGAACCTTCCTTATTAATCTAGGTCTGAAGGATAATATCAGTCAGCACCAACACACATGATCTGTTCTTTATAGTGTTCTTTATAGCTCACAGAGAACTCTCTCTCTCTCTTTCTCTCTCTGAGTCATTCGGTAGTCATTCCAGGCAGAACATCGTGCCATCACAGGCATCCAGTTGATTTGTGTAAGAGACCTTGACAATATTTCATTTGAAACCCAGCTGTCTAGAAAACACAAATTACCTTTGGCTTGCTAATGCAAGCTTTTGGGCAACAGTCTCAGGGAAATAGTTTGGGAAATGAATAACCATTATAAATTGGACGCAGAATGCACAGCATGAGGTATGCTTTTTCCAACATGGTTAGCTAATTAGGATATTCACACTGGGTCATTCTTCAATTACGGTGGCATTTGGGCATGGCATTTTGGAAAAAATTAACTTTAATTTTCTATATTTTTATTTGGGTACATCTTTGGGTACATCTCTCATTCTAAATCAATTTACAGTGAACAAAAAATAAAAACGCAACATGCAAAAATGTCTAAGATTTTACTGTGTTACAGTTAATATAATGAAATCAGTCAATTGAAATAAATTCACTAGGCCTTAATCTATGGATATACTGTACATGACTATACAGATATGCATCTGTTGGTCACAGATTAGAAAACAAGTTAGTATCTGGTGTGACCACCATCTAAATCGCAGTTGATCAGGCTGTTGATTGTGGCCTGTGGAATGTTGTCCCACTCCTCTTCAATGGCTGTGTAAAGTTGCTGGATATTAGCAGGAATTGGAGTATGGAGAGTATGCAGGCCATGGAAGAACTGGAACATTTTCAGCTTCCAGGAATTGTGTACCGATCCTTGCGACATGGGACCGTGCATTTTCATGCTAAAATATGAGGTGATGGCGGCAGATGAATGGCATGACAGTGGGCCTCAAGATCTCATCACAGTATCTCTGTGCATTCAAATTTCCATTGATAAAGTGCAATTGTGTTCCTTTTCCGTAGCTTATACCTGCCCATACCATAACCCCACCACCACTCTGTTCACAATGTTGACATCAGCAAACCGCTCTCCCTCACGGCGCCATACATGCTGTCTGCCACCTGCCCGGGAAGGTTGAAACCGGGATTCATCCGTTAAGAGCACACTTCTCCAGCGTTCCAATGGCAATCGAAGGTGAACATTTTCCCACCAAAGTCGGTTACAGACTGCTCAAGACCGTGGTGAGGATGATGAGCACGCAGATGAGCTTCCCTGAAACAGTTTCTGACAGTTTGTGCAGAAATTCTTCGGTGGTGCAAACCCAAAATTTCATCAGCTGTCCGGGTGGCTGTTCTCAGATGATCCTGCAGGTGAAGAAGCCGGGTGGTCCTGGGCTGGCGTGGTTACACTTGGTCTGCGGTTGTGAGGCTGTTTGGTTGTACTGCCAAATTCGGTAAAACGACGTTGGAGGCGGCTTTTGGTAGAGAAATTAACATTAAATTCTCTGGCAACAGCTCTGGTGGACATTCCTGCAGTCAGCATGCCAATTGCACACTCCCTCAAAACTACTTGAGACATCTGGCATTGTGTTGTGTGACAAAACTGCACATTTTAGAGTGGCCTTTTATTGTCCCCAAGACATGGTGCGTCCGTGTAATGATCATGCTGTTTAATCAGCTTCTTGATATGCCATACCTGTCAGGTGGATGGATTCTCTTGGCAAAGGAGAAATGCTCACTAACAGGGATATAAACAAATTTGTGCACACAATTTGAGAGAAATAAGCTTTTCGTGCATAATTTATTATTTCTGTGATCTTTTATTTCAGCTCATGAAACATGGGACCAACACTTTATTGATATTTCGTTCAGTGTACATGATAGCGTAATGACTTTAAATAATGCACATTTACCATGTTGATAACATTGAGCCACCAGTAGGAGTAGTAACACCAATAAGCAGGTTTCCATTCAACCTTTGTATGTGCCTAAAGTACACGTCAGATAAAAATGACAGGCCTGATGGAAACAGAAAATGTTCCTGTGAACTTTCCAAATGTCAACAAAACAAAATACTCTAGACACGGTGGGATCTTTTTGTGTCGGTAAATTTAATTATGCGAGAAATTCTGTCACGAATCCCGTTTCCTGAGTCGTTTTTTTGCCTGTGTTCTGTCCTGGAGTGTTTTTTCCGGCGTCCTGGAACGCACCCTGTCTGGTTGCCGGGCAATGTAGCCAGTTGGGAGTTCTGATTACCCGCACCTGTATCCCATCAGCTATCTGCACACCTGGTCCTGATCATCATCTCTCCTCTTCATAAGCAGGGACCTGACATCCATTCCCTGCCGGATCGTTAGCCATGAACAGTATGTTGTGCCATAGTATCAGCCTCAAGTTGGATAGTATTTGTTTTGTTGTTTTTTACGTATTGCTTGCCTTAAACTTACCTCCGTTTGTTTTGTCTTCAGTTACTAACCCGGATCATTTACCCCATTCCCGCCTGGTCGACGGAGGATTCCGCTACCCCATTGGATTCACCTATTTACTCCCATCAACTCACCACCGCTGCCCGCTACGCCACCTGGATATATCTACCCATTCACATTCACTTGTAAATAAATACTCACCTTCTTCCTACGCTCCTTGTCCTGGTCTGCTTCTGGGTTCGATTTTGAAAGAACGTGACAGAACGATCCGGCCAAGGATGAACCCAGCGGACCTGGACTCCGTTTGCCATGCCATTACCCAGCAGGGGAAGACATTGGGACAACACAAGACGGCGCTACAGGAGATAGTGGGTTCAATCCAGAACTTATCTGCTAGCTTGACACAAATCCAGGATCAGCTCAGTTTGCCGGCGATTCATTCACCACCTGTTTCACCCATCTCACCTGCCGTGTCTGGAGCGGTTTCCTTCCGTGAACCCAAGGTACCGACGCCTGATAAATATGAAGGGGATTTGGGAAGATGCCGTTCGTTTCTTATGCAGTGTGGGGTAGTGTTTGATCTGCAGCCCCATTCTTACGCCACTGACAAGGCTAGGATAGCCTTTGTTATTGATCTGCTGTGTGGAAGAGCTCTGGAATGGGCTTCAGCCGTTTGGGAACGACAGGGGACCTGCATGGCTTCATATCAGGAGTTCACGGGAGAGATGAGAGTTTTTTGACCATCCAGTCCGAGGTAAGGACGCAGCTAAACGTTTGTTCACTCTTCGCCAAGGAGCTCGCAGTGTGGCAGACTTTATGATCGAGTTCAGGACATTGGCTGTG
The DNA here is from genome assembly GCF_029448725.1 of Salvelinus fontinalis. Lineage (NCBI taxonomy): Eukaryota > Metazoa > Chordata > Actinopteri > Salmoniformes > Salmonidae > Salvelinus > Salvelinus fontinalis. Next base: position 30,996,364 of record NC_074692.1, on the reverse strand, counting down.
GAGAGTGGTTGGAATGAGGATTCACTACAAGCGGCTTTTTACAAGGGGTTGTCGGAGCAACTCAAGGACGAGCTGATATCCTATCCAGAGCCTAGTGACCTAGACAGCTTGGTCACTTTATCTATTCGGGTAGATAATAGAGTCCGAGAGAGGAGGGAGAAGCAGTGGGGTCCATCCAATCAATCAGCAACTCGGGTACCATTCGGTTCAGGAAGTGAACCAGAACGTATTGATCGTTATTCCCCACACGGGATTAGTGGAGGGGTCTTGCCACCAGATTCTGAACCAATGCAAGTGGGACGACACGGGCTAACTAAGGAGGAGCGCCAACGTAGACGTGAGACCAACAGCTGTTTCTACTGTGGTAGCTCGGGACATTACATCTCTGCTTGTCCACAGAGCCCGTTAAACTGCCCGGCTCGCTAGTTTCGGGAGGAATGTTAGCGAGCCAGTTTCAACCTCTCAAAGATCCTGTCAGACCCCGTTTTCCTGCGACCCTTATGAATAAGGATCAGAGCTTAGAGATGAACGCTCTTATCGATTCAGGTGCCGATGGCAGCTTTATTGATGCCGACTTGGTGGAACAGCTGGGGCTTTCCAAGGAGCAATTGCCGGAAGCCATTGAAGCAACCACTCTGAACGGCAGTAGTCTGGCACGGATCACTATGAGGACTGAACCGGTTAAGATGTTGGTGTCGGGGAATCATTCAGAGTTTATCTCTTTCTTCATTCTGTCCTCGCCCCATGTTCCTCTGGTTCTTGGTTACCCCTGGCTGAAGGAACACAATCCCTCGTTTGATTGGGTGACGGTTAAGGTAACTAGTTGGAGCATTGAGTGTCATGCTAACTGCCTGTTCTCCTGCTGTTTCCAGTCAGGTCAGTGACTCTGCTCCTCCTGATTTGTCCCTGGTTCCAGAAACATATCACGAGTTGGGTGAAGTATTCAGTAAACAGAAGGCTCTGTCCCTTCCTCCCCACCGACCTTATGACTGTGCGATTAATCTGTTTCCTGGAGCTGCCTTTCCCAAGGGACGGTTATACAGTATCTCTCGACCTGAACGTGAGGCCTTGGAGACCTACATCAAGGAGTCTCTAGCTGCAGGTCTCATTCGGCCCTCGTCATCACCTCTAGGAGCAGGATTTTTTTTGTGAGCAAGAAGGATGGCTCTCTTCGACCGTGTATTGATTATCGGGGTTTGAATGATATTACGGTCAAGAACAAGTATCCTCTGCCCTTGATGAGCTCGGCTTTCGATTCCTTACAGGGCGCTACGATTTTTACGAAGCTTGATTTACGTAATGCTTATCATTTGGTTCGGATCAAAGAGGGGGACGACTGGGTTCAATACTCCGATGGGACATTTTGAGTACCAGGTATTGCCGTTTGGACTGACCAACGCTCCTGCTGTGTTCCAAAGTATGGTGAATGACGTTCTGAGAGATATGATTGGTATTTTTGTGTTCGTTTACCTGGATGATATCCTCATCTTCTCGAAGGAGCTTTCTAGCCACGTTCAGCATGTCAAGCAGGTCCTGCAGCGGTTATTGGATAACCGTCTGTTCGTCAAGGCTAAGAAGTGTGATTTTCACGCCCACACGACGTCCTTCCTCGGGTACATCATCTCCATGGGAGAGATCAAGATGGACCAAGAGAAGGTTCGGGCGGTTCGGGATTGGGTCCAGCCCGGTACGAGATTGCAGCTCCAGAGATTCCTGGGGTTTGCGAACTTCTATCGGAGGTTTATCCGTGATTACAGCCGGGTGGCCGCTCCTTTAACTGCCCTGACGTCTTGCACCAGAAATTTCTGTTGGACTCCTGAGGCAGACCGAGCATTTCTGGACTTGAAGAGCCGATTCACCAACGCCCCGATTCTCTCTCAACCTGACACTTCCCGTCAGTTTGTTTTTGAGGTGGACGCGTCTGATGTGGGGGTGGGCGCCATCCTGTCCCAGCGTAGCTCCACTGACGGTAAACTCCATCCCTGCGCCTTCTACTCTTGTCGTCTTTCTCCAGCTGAAAGAAACTACGATGTGGGTAACCGGGAGCTTCTCGCTGTGAAGCTTGCCTTGGAGGAGTGGCGTCACTGGTTGGAGGGAGCGGAGCAACCGTTTGTGGTCTGGACTGACCACAAGAATCTGGCTTACGTGCAATCGGCTAAACGTCTCAACTCCTGTCAGACCAGGTGGGCTTTGTTTTTTGGACGCTTCAATTTTTCCCTGACATTCCGACCTGGGTCGAAGAACGGGAAGGCGGACGCCCTGTCCCGGATGTTCTCTAAGACGGAGGAGAGTGGGGTCAAGACTGAGACGATTCTTCCCCAGAATGTTGTCGTGGGAGCCGTTACATGGAGGATTGAGGAGGATGTGATGGCTGCCCTTCGGACGCAGCCCGGGCCCGGTAACGGTCCACCCGGTCGGTTGTTCGTGCCTGAGTCGGTCCGTTCTGCTGTCCTTCAGTGGTCCCACGCCAGCAAGATAGCTTGTCACCCTGGCATTGCTCGGACTATGGCGCTACTGCGCAGACGATTTTGGTGGCCTGCTATGGGAGAAGATACCCGGAGGTTTGTTGCCGCTTGTCTTGTTTGTGCGCAGAATAAGAGTACCAATCGGCCCAGCTCTGGGCTTCTTCACCCTCTTCCTATTCCCCGGCGACCTTGGTCGCATCTGGCCCTGGACTTTGTCACGGGGTTGCCCTCTTCTGTTGGTAACACGGTTAATCTGACCATTGTGGACAGATTCAGCAAGTTTGCTCACTTTGTCCCCCTCTCCAAGCTGCCTTCTGCCACTGAGACGTCCGAGATCCTGGTTAGGGAGGTTTTCAGGGTCCACGGGTTGCCCTGTGACATTGTTTCTGACCGTGGTCCTCAGTTTACCTCTGCTGTCTGGAGATCCTTCTGTTTGGCCATTGGAGCTACAGTCAGTCTCACTTCTGGATTTCACCCCCAATCTAATGGTTAGGCGGAGAGAGCCAACCAGAAGATGGAGTCCACGCTGCGCTGTCTTGTTTCCTCTGATCCCACCTCTTGGTCCTCTCAATTACCCTGGGTCGAGTATGCCCATAATACTCTCCCTTCATCTGCTACTGGGATGTCTCCCTTCCAGTGCCTGTACGGTTACCAACCTCCTTTGTTTCCTTCTCAGGAAAGGGATCTCTCGGTTCCCTCTGTCCAGATCCACATTCGTCGTTGCCACCGGACCTGGCATCGGGCCAGGAAGGCTCTCCTTAGAGTTTCTGACCGGTATCAGAGAGGAGAGGAGTTGGATTCCTCGGCGTCAGATACTTGACGATGACCTGCTTCGTGACTTTTACCGCCTCCACCCTGGCGCTCCGGGTAGTCCGCCCGGTGGCGTTCGTCGGAGGGGGGGTACTGTCACGAATCCCGTTTCCTGAGTCGTTTTTTTGCCTGTGTTCTGTCCTGGAGTGTTTTTTCCGGCGTCCTGGAACGCACCCTGTCTGGTTGCCGGGCAATGTAGCCAGTTGGGAGTTCTGATTACCCGCACCTGTATCCCATCAGCTATCTGCACACCTGGTCCTGATCATCATCTCTCCTCTTCATAAGCCCGGACCTGACATCCATTCCCTGCCAGATCGTTAGCCATGAACAGTATGTTGTGCCATAGTATCAGCCTCAAGTTGGATAGTATTTGTTTTGTTGTTTTTTACGTATTGCTTGCCTTAAACTTACCTCCGTTTGTTTTGTCTTCAGTTACTAACCCGGATCATTTACCCCATTCCTGCCTGGTCGACGGAGGATTCCGCTACCCCATTGGATTCACCTATTTACTCCCATCAACTCACCACCGCTGCCCGCTACGCCACCTGGATATATCTACCCATTCACTTGTAAATAAATACTCACCTTCTTCCTATGCTCCTTGTCCTCGTCTGCTTCTGGGTTCGATTTTGAAAGAACGTGACAAATTCAGTGGAAACGCTTTTTTGCCCAAATGTTGACATAATATCCCTCATATCGAACTAAACTTAGTCACACGATGACATGTTGTGCCTCCCACTACGACTCGTCTAGAAAACATGCAGTTTATTAGGCTACAGATTAAATAAATCATTATGAATTTATCAGGGTGGTGAAAGCACAAGGTGATGAGTTTGATGCTCCTTTCCAATAAATATTGAGGGTCTTATTCTGGTGACTTGATCATCAATGCGTGGTTGCCATTTGACAAATAAAAATAACCTTGCTCTTTTGTCCATAACAATCTCATCATGTAGGCTATATGTGTGCTCTAGTCAACAGCATGCATATACAGTATCTGCATCTGTGTGCTGTTGGCTAGAGCGCATGCCAAAACCAGAGTGGGAACACTCGCTATATAAAGTAAACCTTTTTGTGAGAAAACCATCAGTAGAATTGAAAATGCGATGGAAACACCTTTAAATTGTATTTTTTATTCGGTACAGGGGAATATAACCGCAAACTGTATTTTTATGTGCACTACATATTTACGCACAGACTTTTATCTGCAACAAGTCAATTTGATGGAAACAATTCTCTGGTGGGGAAATGCACGTATTGTTTTTATGCAGATTTTTAAATATTTACATGGAACTCTGTCGCCAATTGGATGGAAACCTAGCTACTGATGGTATCACCAAAGATACATTTGTTACATTTTCTAAAATGGAGGCTACAAATGCTAAAATCTAAGGTCATCAACCTTTCATTTTGACACTTTGGATTTAGACACACCAGTGGAGGCTGCTGAGGGGAGGACGGCTCATAATAATGTCTAGTCAATGGAATGGTATCAAACATATCAGACACGTGGTTTCCATGTGGTTGATGCCATTCCATTGACTCCATTCCAGCCATTATTATGAGCCGTCCTCCCCTCAGCAGCCTCCACTGAGACACACCAAATCAGCAATGGAATCCTCAAATTTGTGACATAGTGTGATTAAGTAAATAACAGTTTGCAACTGGAGAGAATGCTCAAGGTCCTTGTATATCTTAGTAATAAGTGATTTTCAAAATGGTAACACCACTGACATAAAACTGAGGGATACACATTAAACTAATAAAAAAATGTATTTTAATAGCCTTCTTTGTTTTTATTGATCTACAAACTACATTACGTACTTTGTTGACTTTCTAGCATTCAAAATAATAAATGCACTATATATACAAAGTATGTGGACACCCTGTAAAATTAGCAGGTGTCCACATACTTTTGGTCATGTAGTGTAGATATCTATAAATACCCAACATCACTACACCTCTGCGAGTCAAGGGACAGCATTTATCACTGCAATTCAAGAATGACCCCACTACAACAGTAGAGAGGTTCAGTAATGCATGCTGGAAAACACGTGGTAACAAATAACTTTGAGATAGTCCACTAAAACAGGGACAACGGCGCTAAAGCTGTCTCACAGAGGCATGCATGCACAATAGCACCATGAGTCAAACAAGCCTTCATGAATTATGATAAACACTGTTTTAGGCTTGTTTCAATTCTTCCACTGTGTTTCACTTCGGGCTGTTTCTTTCCTCTGTTTCACCTTATCTCTTTCCCTCTCTACTTCCTGTCTTTCCCTCTTTTCATCCTTTAAGGCATGCAGTGTTTGTGGGTAAACTGAAGACAATAACTTTCACGTGCGCACACACGCAAGCATACATAATAACCATGGATGCGTGATGCCAGACACACAGCTTTGTAGAGCGAGAGACAAGGGAATAAGGGATGAAGTGGGTGGAAAAGAGGAGGAGTAATGAGGGGTGAGAGGGAGGGATGGCAGTATTAAACTTCTAAGTCAGAGAGAGAGGGATAGAAAGAGAAGAGGTTTACCATACATGAGTTGCACCTTAAGCCATATCATCGAATGTGTTTCAGGAAAAAGGCCTTTATGAATTGCCTCTCAAATAAAGAGATAAAACATTTGTTTTTCTCATGGTTATGAGGAGGCAATGTACAAGGCTCAGGTAACAAGGTTATCTCTACTCACTACTAAATATTCTCTACAGTGTCCTACATTGAGAACACTTTCTGTGTGACTAACTTGACATGTTTATAATTTTTTTCAAGAGGTTGTCAGTGGATGACGGCTGAATCACAGACAGAAACATGTTTCACAAGCTTGAATAGTTTTCTCACAGTTCCACAATGTTTTAGATCTTTTTTTCTGAGAAGTTTTTGGATGAGTCAGACCGGCCAACCTTTGTGAAAGAGTTCATCTCTTCTGATGCAGTTGGATCAGGTCATGAGAGAGTTTGAACTGAATCAGATATGACTGAATAACTTCAAACAGTCGATAATGCAGTCCATGACCAGGCATTGATTGAAAAGCTGTTTCACTTTCCTGTCCAGATAAGTTACTAAGCTGTTCATCTTCTTCTGCCTTTCACCCTCTGTGTCTGTGGCTTTCCCTGTATGCTGAAATCCTCGCCCCTCCTTCTCTCTTTTCTGTCTCATCCCTACCTCCCTCTTTCTCCTCCTTCTCTCTCCTCCCTCTTCTTACTCGTTCCCTTTTTCCCTCCCTCCCTCCTCTTTTCTCTCCTCTTTTCTTTTCTACAACAGAAACTTCCGGAAGCACCTGAGAATGGTGGGCAGCCGCAGAATGAAGGCTCAGAGTGAGTTCCCCAGTGAGTGTGGCGTCGTAGCTTATTATTATGTGGACTTCATTAGTGTTCTTGTGCTAAATGCATGTAGCCTATACAGTACATGTGCTGGATAGAATGGACAGTATGGTAGATTAAAGGTAGATGTATGCATTTAGAACTAAGTTTGGTATAGCTCCATATTATCTAGTTCAAGTTGCAGTGAGAGTAACGAACACACGTCTTTGAAAGTGGTCCAGTGCAGGGGGCGTGGTGCAGCTTTAGTAGTGAAGTCTCCTAAACACATCGAATTCCACCTCACCCACCACTTTTCACATATTCTCCCCTCTAGATTCGGTGCACTCTAAATATGAAGGGGAATGGAAACACTTTAGGAAGTAAATCTAGTTTCCATTACCATTTAAACCTGTCTGGGAAATAATAAAATATGTGAGGAGATCAGAACTCTCAGTCTCCTCAAAGTGGTCCAAGAGTCAAGATTATTAACTGTATGGCATAAAAGCTTCCAAGTTGTGGTTTTACAGTTGGATGTCTTGTTAGCAGAAGCTGGTAGAGGAATGGATTATATTAGCAGGGGTTTTACAGTAGGATGTCTTGTTAGCAGAAGCTGGTAGAGGAATGGATTATATTAGCAGGGGTTTTACAGTAGGATGTCTTGTTAGCAGAAGCTGGTAGAGGAATGGATTAAATTAGCAGGGGTTTTACAGTAGGATGTCTTGTTAGCAGAAGCTGGTAGAGGAATGGATTATATTAGCAGGGGTTTTACAGTAGGATGTCTTATTAGCAGAAGCTGGTAGAGGAATGGAATATATTAGCAGGGGTTTTACAGTAGGATGTCTTGTTAGCAGAAGCTGGTAGAGGAATGGATTATATTAGCAGGGGTTTTACAGTAGGATGTCTTGTTAGCAGAAGCTGGTAGAGGAATGGATTATATTAGCAGGGGTTTTACAGTAGGATGTCTTGTTAGCAGAAGCTGGTAGAGGAATGGATTATATTAGCAGGGGTTTTACAGTAGGATGTCTTGTTAGCAGAAGCTGGTAGAGGAATGGATTATATTAGCAGGGGTTTTACAGTAGGATGTCTTGTTAGCAGAAGCTGGTAGAGGAATGGATTATATTAGCAGGTGTTTTACAGTAGGATGTCTTGTTAGCAGAAGCTGGTAGAGGAATGGATCTCATTAGCAGGGGTTTTACAGTAGGATGTCTTGTTAGCAGAAGCTGGTAGAGGAAAGGATTATATTAGCAGGGGTTTTACAGTAGAATGTCTTGTTAGCAGAAGCTGGTAGAGGAATGGATTATATTAGCAGGGGTTTTACAGTAGGATGTCTTGTTAGCAGAAGCTGGTAGAGGAATGGATTATATTAGCAGGGGTTTTACAGTAGGATGTCTTGTTAGCAGAAGCTGGTAGAGGAATGGATTATATTAGCAGGGGTTTTACAGTAGGATGTCTTGTTAGCAGAAGCTGGTAGAGGAATGGATTATATTAGCAGGGGTTTTACAGTAGGATGTCTTGTTAGCAGAAGCTGGTAGAGGAATGGATTATATTAGCAGGGGTTTTAAAATAGGATGTCTTGTTAGCAGAAGCTGGTAGAGGAATGGATTATATTAGCAGGTGTTTTACAGTAGGATGTCTTGTTAGCAGAAGCTGGTAGAGGAATGGATCTCATTAGCAGGGGTTTTACAGTAGGATGTCTTGTTAGCAGAAGCTGGTAGAGGAATGGATTATATTAGCAGGGGTTTTACAGTAGGATGTCTTGTTAGCAGAAGCTGGTAGAGGAATGGATTATATTAGCAGGGGTTTTACAGTAGGATGTCTTGTTAGCAGAAGCTGGTAGAGGAATGGATTATATTAGCAGGGGTTTTACAGTAGGATGTCTTGTTAGCAGAAGCTGGTAGAGGAATGGATCTCATTAGCAGGGGTTTTACAGTAGGATGTCTTGTTAGCAGAAGCTGGTAGAGGAAAGGATTATATTAGCAGGGGTTTTACAGTAGAATGTCTTGTTAGCAGAAGCTGGTAGAGGAATGGATTATATTAGCAGGGGTATTACAGTAGGATGTCTTGTCAGCAGAAGCTGGTAGAGGAATGGATTATATTAGCAGGGGTTTTACAGTAGGATGTCTTGTTAGCAGAAGCTGGTAGAGGAATGGATTATATTAGCAGGGGTTTTACAGTAGGATGTCTTGTTAGCAGAAGCTGGTAGAGGAATGGATTAAATTAGCAGGGGTTTTACAGTAGGATGTCTTGTTAGCAGAAGCTGGTAGAGGAAAGGATTATATTAGCAGGGGTTTTACAGTAGAATGTCTTGTTAGCAGAAGCTGGTAGAGGAATGGATTATATTAGCAGGGGTATTACAGTAGGATGTCTTGTCAGCAGAAGCTGGTAGAGGAATGGATTATATTAGCAGGGGTTTTACAGTAGGATGTCTTGTTAGCAGAAGCTGGTAGAGGAATGGATTATATTAGCAGGGGTTTTACAGTAGGATGTCTTGTTAGCAGAAGCTGGTAGAGGAATGGATTAAATTAGCAGGGGTTTTACAGTAGGATGTCTTGTTAGCAGCAGCTGGTAGAGGAATGGATTATATTAGCAGGGGTTTTACAGTAGGATGTCTTGTTAGCAGAAGCTGGTAGAGGAATGGATTATATTAGCAGGGGTTTTACAGTAGGATGTCTTATTAGCAGAAGCTGGTAGAGGAATGGATTATATTAGCAGGGGTTTTACAGTAGGATGTCTTGTTAGCAGAAGCTGGTAGAGGAATGGATCTCATTAGCAGGGGTTTTACAGTAGGATGTCTTGTTAGCAGAAGCTGGTAGAGGAATGGATTATATTAGCAGGTGTTTTACAGTAGGATGTCTTGTTAGCAGAAGCTGGTAGAGGAATGGATTATATTAGCAGGGGTTTTACAGTAGGATGTCTTGTTAGCAGAAGCTGGTAGAGGAATGGATTATATTAGCAGGGGTTTTACAGTAGGATGTCTTGTTAGCAGAAGCTGGTAGAGGAATGGATTATATTAGCAGGGGTTTTACAGTAGGATGTCTTGTTAGCAGAAGCTGGTAGAGGAATGGATTATATTAGCAGGGGTTTTACAGTAGGATGTCTTGTTAGCAGAAGCTGGTAGAGGAATGGATTATATTAGCAGGGGTTTTACAGTAGGATGTCTTGTTAGCAGAAGCTGGTAGAGGAATGGATTATATTAGCAGGTGTTTTACAGTAGGATGTCTTGTTAGCAGAAGCTGGTAGAGGAATGGATCTCATTAGCAGGGGTTTTACAGTAGGATGTCTTGTTAGCAGAAGCTGGTAGAGGAATGGATTATATTAGCAGGGGTTTTACAGTAGGATGTCTTGTTAGCAGAAGCTGGTAGAGGAATTGATTATATTAGCAGGGGTTTTACAGTAGGATGTCTTGTTAGCAGAAGCTGGTAGAGGAATGGATTATATTAGCAGGGGTTTTACAGTAGGATGTCTTGTTAGCAGAAGCTGGTAGAGGAATGGATCTCATTAGCAGGGGTTTTACAGTAGGATGTCTTGTTAGCAGAAGCTGGTAGAGGAAAGGATTATATTAGCAGGGGTTTTACAGTAGAATGTCTTGTTAGCAGAAGCTGGTAGAGGAATGGATTATATTAGCAGGGGTATTACAGTAGGATGTCTTGTCAGCAGAAGCTGGTAGAGGAATGGATTATATTAGCAGGGGTTTTACAGTAGGATGTCTTGTTAGCAGAAGCTGGTAGAGGAATGGATTATATTAGCAGGGGTTTTACAGTAGGATGTCTTGTTAGCAGAAGCTGGTAGAGGAATGGATTAAATTAGCAGGGGTTTTACAGTAGGATGTCTTGTTAGCAGCAGCTGGTAGAGGAATGGATTATATTAGCAGGGGTTTTACAGTAGGATGTCTTGTTAGCAGAAGCTGGTAGAGGAATGGATTATATTAGCAGGGGTTTTACAGTAGGATGTCTTATTAGCAGAAGCTGGTAGAGGAATGGATTATATTAGCAGGGGTTTTACAGTAGGATGTCTTGTTAGCAGAAGCTGGTAGAGGAATGGATCTCATTAGCAGGGGTTTTACAGTAGGATGTCTTGTTAGCAGAAGCTGGTAGAGGAATGGATTATATTAGCAGGGGTTTTACAGTAGGATGTCTTGTTAGCAGAAGCTGGTAGAGGAATGGATTATATTAGCAGGGGTTTTACAGTAGGATGTCTTGTTAGCAGAAGCTGGTAGAGGAATGGATTATATTAGCAGGGGTTTTACAGTAGGATGTCTTGTTAGCAGAAGCTGGTAGAGGAATGGATTATATTAGCAGGTGTTTTACAGTAGGATGTCTTGTTAGCAGAAGCTGGTAGAGGAATGGATCTCATTAGCAGGGGTTTTACAGTAGGATGTCTTGTTAGCAGAAGCTGGTAGAGGAATGGATTATATTAGCAGGGGTTTTACAGTAGGATGTCTTGTTAGCAGAAGCTGGTAGAGGAATGGATTATATTAGCAGGGGTTTTACAGTAGGATGTCTTGTTAGCAGAAGCTGGTAGAGGAATGGATTATATTAGCAGGGGTTTTACAGTAGGATGTCTTGTTAGCAGAAGCTGGTAGAGGAATGGATCTCATTAGCAGGGGTTTTACAGTAGGATGTCTTGTTAGCAGAAGCTGGTAGAGGAAAGGATTATATTAGCAGGGGTTTTACAGTAGAATGTCTTGTTAGCAGAAGCTGGTAGAGGAATGGATTATATTAGCAGGGGTATTACAGTAGGATGTCTTGTTAGCAGAAGCTGGTAGAGGAATGGATTATATTAGCAGGGGTTTTACAGTAGGATGTCTTGTTAGCAGTAGCTGGTAGAGGAATGGATTATATTAGCAGGGGTTTTACAGTAGGATGTCTTGTTAGCAGAAGCTGGTAGAGAAATGGATTATATTAGCAGGGGGTTTACAGTAGGATGTCTTGTTAGCAGAAGCTGGTAGAGGAATGGATTATATTAGCAGGGGTTTTACAGTAGGATGTCTTGTTAGCAGAAGCTGGTAGGGGAATGGATTATATTAGCCGGGGTTTTACAGTAGGATGTCTTGTTAGCAGAAGCTGGTAGAGGAATGGATTATATTAGCAGGGGTTTTACAGTAGGATGTCTTGTTAGCAGAAGCTGGTAGAGGAAAGGATTATATTAGCAGGGGTTTTACAGTAGGATGTCTTGTTAGCAGAAGCTGGTAGAGGAATGGATTATATTAGCAGGGGTTTTACAGTAGGATGTCTTGTTAGCAGAAGCTGGTAGAGGAATGGATTATATTAGCAGGGGTTTTACAGTAGGATGTCTTGTTAGCAGAAGCTGGTAGAGGAAAGGATTATATTAGCAGGGGTTTTACAGTAGGATGTCTTGTTAGCAGAAGCTGGTAGAGAAATGGATTATATTAGCAGGGGTTTTACAGTAGGATGTCTTGTTAGCAGAAGCTGGTAGAGGAATGGATTATATTAGCAGGGGTTTTACAGTAGGATGTCTTGTTAGCAGAAGCTGGTAGAGGAATGGATTATATTAGCAGGGGTTTTACAGTAGGATGTCTTGTTAGCAGAAGCTGGTAGAGGAATGGATTATATTAGCAGGGGTTTTACAGTAGGATGTCTTGTTAGCAGAAGCTGGTAGAGGAATGGATTATATTAGCAGGTGTTTTACAGTAGGATGTCTTGTTAGCAGAAGCTGGTAGAGGAATGTATTATATTAACAGGGGTTTTACAGTAGGATGTCTTGTTAGCAGAAGCTGGTAGAGGAATGGATTATATTAGCAGGGGGTTTACAGTAGGATGTCTTGTTAGCAGAAGCTGGTAGAGGAATGGATTATATTAGCAGGGGTTTTACAGTAGGATGTCTTGTTAGCAGAAGCTGGTAGAGGAATGGATTATATTAGCAGGGGTTTTACAGTAGGATGTCTTGTTAGCAGAAGCTGGTAGAGGAATGGATTATATTAGCAGGGGTTTTACAGTAGGATGTCTTGTTAGCAGAAGCTGGTAGAGGAATGGATTATATTAGCAGGGGTTTTACAGTAGGATGTCTTGGTAGCAGAAGCTGGTAGAGGAAAGGTTTATATTAGCAGGGGTTTTACAGTAGAATGTCTTGTTAGCAGAAGCTGGTAGAGGAATGGATTATATTAGCAGGGGTATTACAGTAGGATGTCTTGTTAGCAGAAGCTAGTAGAGGAATGGATCTCATTAGCAGGCGTTAAGTGACTGGGTTGTTTGGATTCGCCAGCCCCAGCTGTGAGCTGGAACACCAGATGCTCACCCACTCAGTGCCACTATATCATTATGATGACTCGGTAAGAGGAATACAACTAAACTGTTTTCATCCAAACGGGCGCAGATTTAAATGAAACGGCATGTGTTGTACATTTGGGAAGTGTGTTTTGGGGTCTGTGTTGAGTGGTTATGTCCCAATTATCACTACTCCCTTTCATTCACAGATTTGAAAGTATGGTGAAAACTCCCTCTAGCCTCCACCAATCCAATGCTTTCAGATTTGTGGGAAATAGTGTACACTTCAGGAGAATATAGATGTGTGTGTTTAGGGCTCGCGCGTGTGTGTATGGGGTTACTTAGGGAAAGTGTATGTGGGATCCCCCTCGTCATCCTCCAGTCATTGTCATTCTCCTTCATCAGCATATGCTGACCGCCGAGCCAAGAGTTTTAACCGCTCCTGGAGTGACCCCATCCCCATGAAGCCTGACTCTCTCCATGGCTCTAGAGACAGTGAGTCCACACAAATACTATACACACACTCACGCAAGCTGACATGCAATGACACATACGCGAACACACCTTCACTCAAGCATACTCGGCATAAGCATGTACATAATTTTTGTAACTATTATTTTCAGGCACAAACATGAAAAGCTTGTATCTACACTACGTGCCTGTGAGCACACACACACACACACACACACACACACACACACACACACACACACACACACACACACACACACACACACACACACACACACACACACACACACACGTCCTCTTCACGTCAGACTGTGACGCTCTACCGTTTCTGTCCGTTCTTTACGCCCATACTGTACGTCTCTGTCGTCCTATGTATACAGTGTGGGAAAAAAGTATTTAATCCCCTGATGAGTTTGTACGTTTGCCTACTGACAAAGAAATGATCAGTCTATAATTTTAATGGTAGGTTTATTTGAACAGTGAGAGACAGAATAACAACAAAAATGTTATAAATTGATTTGCATTTTAATGAGGGAAATAAGTATTTGACCCCCTCTCAATCAGAAAGATTTCTGGCTCCCAGGTGTCTTTTATACAGGTAACGAGCTGAGATTAGGAGCACACTCTTAAAGGGAGTGCTCCTAATCTCAGTTTCTTACCTGTATAAAAGACACGTGTCTACAGAAGCAAGACCAAGACCAAAGAGCTCTCCAAGGATGTCAGGGACAAGATTGTAGACCTACACAAGCCTGGAATGGGCTACAAGACCATCGCCAAGCAGCTTGGTGAGAAGGTGACAACAGTTGGTGCGATTATTCGCTAATGGAAGAAACACAAAAGAACTGTCAATCTCTCTCGGCCTGGGGCTCCATGCAAGATCTCACCTCGTGGAGTTGCAATGATCATGAGAACGGTGAGGAATCAGCCCAGAACTACACGGGAGGAGCTTGTCAATGATCTCAAGGCAGCTGGGACCATAGTCACCAAGAAAACAATTGGTAACACACTACGCCGTGAAGGACTGAAATCCTGCAGCGCCCGCAAGGTCCCCCTGCTCAAGAAAGCACATATACATGCCCGTCTGAAGTTTGCCAATGAACATCTGAATTATTCAGAGGACAACTGGGTGAAAGTGTTGTGGTCAGATGAGACCAAAATGGAGCTCTTTGGCATCAACTCAACTCGCCGTGTTTGGAGGGGGCCAACTATGACCCCAAGAACACCATCCCCACCGTCAAACATGGAGGTGGAAACATTATGCTTTGGGGGTGTTTTTCTGCGAAGGGGACAGGACAACTTCATCGCATCAAAGGGACGATGGACGGGGCCATGTACCGTCAAATCTTGGGTGAGAACCTCCTTCCCTCAGCCAGGGCATTGAAAATGGGTCGTGGATGTGTATTCCAGCATGCCAATGACCCAAAACACACGGCCAAGGCAACAAAGGAGTGGCTCAAGAAGAAGCACATTAAGGTCCTGGAGTGGCCTAGCCAGTCTCCAGACCTTAATCCCATAGAAAATCTGTGGAGGGAGCTGAAGGTTCGAGTTGCCAAACGTCAGCCTCGAAACCTTAATGACTTGGAGAAGATCTGCAAAGAGGAGTGGGACAAAATCCCTCCTGAGATGTGTGCAAACCTGGTGGCCAACTACAAGAAACGTCTGACCTCTGTGATTGCCAACAAGGGTTTTGCCACCAAGTACTAAGTCATGTTTTGCAGAGGGGTCAAATACTTATTTCCCTCATTAAAATGCAAATCAATTTATAACATTTTTGACATGCGTTTTTCTGGATTTGTTTGTTGTTATTCTGTCTCTCACTGTTCAAATAAACCTACCATTAAAATTATAGACTGATCATTTCTTTGTCAGTGGGCAAACGTACAAAATCAGCAGGGGATCAAATACTTTTTTCCCTCACTGTATGTCCTGGGTCTGTCTGAATATGTGCTTGTATGTTTCAAGCCCTGTGGTTGTCTGTTCCAAGCTCGGTGTTTGTCTGTTCCAAGCTCTATGATTGTCTGTTCCAAGCTCTATGATTGTCTGTTCCAAGCTCTGTGATTGTCTGTTCCAAGTTCTGTGATTGTCTGTTCCAAGCTCTGTGATTGTCTGTTCCAAGCTCTATGATTGTCTGTTCCAAGCTCTGTGATTGTCTGTTCCAAGCTCTGTGATTGTCTGTTCCAAGCTCTATGATTGTCTGTTCCAAGCTCTGTGATTGTCTGTTCCAAGCTCTATGATTGTCTGTTCCAAGCTCTGTGATTGTCTGTTCCAAGCTCTGTGATTGTCTGTTCCAAGCTCTATGATTGTCTGTTCCAAGCTCTGTGATTGTCTGTTCCAAGCTCTATGATTGTCTGTTCCAAGCTCTATGATTGTCTGTTCCAAGCTCTATGATTGTCTGTTCCACGCTCTGTGATTGTCTGTTCCAAGCTCTGTGATTGTCTGTTCCAAGCTCTGTGATTGTCTGTTCCAAGCTCTGTGATTGTCTGTTCCAAGCTCTATGATTGTCTGTTCCAAGCTCTGTGATTGTCTGTTCCAAGCTCTATGATTGTCTGTTCCAAGCTCTATGATTGTCTGTTCCAAGCTCTGTGCTTGTCTGTTCAAAGAATTGTCTTTCATCTCCATTTTTTGTATATCTCTGTAACCTGTGGTCTATGTGTTCTGTTTCCTTTATTGTTGTTGATGTCTAGGGAAGGGATAATGTGTTCTGTGTCCTTTATTGATGTTGATGTCTAGGGAAGGGATAATGTGTTATATTTCCTTTATTGATGTTGATGTCTAGGGAAGGGATAATGTGTTCTGTTTCCTCTGGTTGTCTCTATGATGCCTGTTCTATGTTCAATCTGCAAACAGCCAGCTGCCAGGTGTGCCGCTTCTGATTGCAAACTCTCCTTTAATAGTATGTTTGCTATCCTTTCATCTCTCCCCCGCTATGTGTGTGTGCGTGTGTGTTAGGTGGGGACTTGCAGTCCTCCTCAGGGGCTCTAGATGAAGGATCCCAGGAGGATGCAGACTGGGAGGAGGAGAGAGAGATGGAGAGAGCAGCCTGTGAGGGAGAGGACTTCATCCCACCCAAAATCATGGTGAGATGCTCAGGTCACCTAAGATACCAGTTATTCAGCCTCTCATAGCAAAAATAAAAAATAAGAAAATAAAAATAGTAGTGCAAGGAGAGGAGTTATTGGTATTAATAGTTATTAACATTTTGCTATTAATAGTTATTTACATTGTGTTGTTAATAGTTATTAACATTGTGTTGTTAATAGTTATTAACATTGTGTTGTTAATAGTTAATAACAGTGTGTTGTTAATAGTTAATAACATTGTGTTATTAATAGTTATTAACATTGTGTTGTTAATAGTTAATAACAGTGTGTGTTGTTAATAGTTATTGACAGTGTGTTGTTAATAGTTAATAACAGTGTGTTGTTAATAGTTAATAACAGTGTGTTATTAATAGTTAATAACAGTGTGTGTTGTTAATAGTTATTAACATTGTGTTGTTAATAGTTAATAACAGTGTGTTGTTATTAATAGTTATTAACATTGTGTTGTTAATAGTTAATAACAGTGTGTGTTGTTAATAGTTAATAACAGTGTGTTGTTAATAGTTAATAACAGTGTGTGTTGTTAATAGTTATTAACATTGTGTTGTTAATAGTTAATAACAGTGTGTTGTTATTAATAGTTATTAACATTGTGTTGTTAATAGTTAATAACAGTGTGTTGTTAATAGTTAATAACATTGTGTTGTTAATAGTTAATAGCAGTGTGTTATTAATAGTTATTGACAGTGTGTTGTTAATAGTTATTAACATTGTGTTGTTAATAGTTAATAACAGTGTGTTGTTATTAATAGTTATTAACATTGTGTTATTAATAGTTATTAACATTTTGCTATTAATAGTTATTAACATTGTGTTGTTAATAGTTATTAACATTGTGTTGTTAATAGTTATTAACATTGTGTTGTTATTAATAGTTATTAACAGTGTGTTATTAATAGTTATTAACATTGTGTTGTTAATAGTTAATAGAAGTGTGTTATTAATAGTTATTGACAGTGTGTTGTTAATAGTTAATAACAGTGTGTTGTTAATAGTTAATAACAGTATTTTATTAATAGTTATTGACAGTGTGTTGTTAATAGTTAATAACAGTGTGTTGTTAATAGTTAATAACAGTGTGTTGTCAATAGTTATTAACATTGTGTTGTTAATAGTTAATAGCAGTGTGTTATTAATAGTTATTAACATTGTGTTGTTAATAGTTAATAACAGTGTGTTGTTAATAGTTAATAACAGTATTTTATTAATAGTTATTGACAGTGTGTTGTTAATAGTTAATAACAGTGTGTTGTTAATAGTTAATAACAGTGTGTTGTCAATAGTTATTAACAGTGTGTTGTCAATAGTTATTAACATTGTGTTGTTATTAATAGTTATTAACAGTGTGTTATTAATAGTTAATAACAGTGTGTTATTAATAGTTATTAACATTGTGTTATTAATAGTTATTAACAGTGTGTTGTTATTAATAGTTATTGACAGTGTGTTGTTAATAGTTAATAACAGTGTGTTGTTAATAGTTAATAACAGTGTGTTGTTAATAGTTAATAACAGTGTGTTATTAATAGTTAATAACAGTGTTATTAATAGTTATTAACATTGTGTTGTTAATAGTTAATAACAGTGTGTTATTAATAGTTATTAACATTGTGTTATTAACATTGTGTTATTAATAGTTATTAACATTGTGTTGTTAATAGTTAATAACAGTGTGTTGTTAATAGTTGATAACAGTGTGTTGTTAATAGTTAATAACAGTGTGTTGTTAATAGTTGATAACAGTGTGTTGTTAATAGTTATTAACAGTGTGTTGTTATTAATAGTTATTGACAGTGTGTTGTTAATAGTTAATAACAGTGTGTTGTTAATAGTTAATAACAGTGTGTTATTAATAGTTAATAACAGTGTGTTATTAATAGTTATTAACATTGTGTTGTTAATAGTTAATAACAGTGTGTTATTAATAGTTATTACCATTGTGTTGTTAATAGTTATTAACAGTGTGCTATTAATAGTTATTAACATTGTGCTATTAATAGTTATTAACATTGTGTTGTTAATAGTTCATAACAGTGTGTTGTTAATAGTTATTAACAGTGTGTTGTTATTAATAGTTATTGACAGTGTGTTGTTAATAGTTAATAACAGTGTGTTGTTAATAGTTAATAACAGTGTGTTGTTAATAGTTATTAACATTGTGTTATTAATAGTTATTAACATTGTGTTGTTAATAGTTAATAACAGTGTGTGTTGTTAATAGTTATTGACAGTGTGTTGTTAATAGTTAATAACAGTGTGTTGTTAATAGTTAATAACAGTGTGTTGTTAATAGTTATTAACATTGTGTTGTTAATAGTTAATAACAGTGTGTGTTGTTAATAGTTAATAACAGTGTGTTGTTAATAGTTAATAACAGTGTGTGTTGTTAATAGTTATTAACATTGTGTTGTTAATAGTTAATAACAGTGTGTTGTTATTAATAGTTATTAACATTGTGTTGTTAATAGTTAATAACAGTGTGTTGTTAATAGTTAATAACATTGTGTTGTTAATAGTTAATAGCAGTGTGTTATTAATAGTTATTGACAGTGTGTTGTTAATAGTTATTAACATTGTGTTGTTAATAGTTAATAACAGTGTGTTGTTATTAATAGTTATTAACATTGTGTTATTAATAGTTATTAACATTTTGCTATTAATAGTTATTAACATTGTGTTGTTAATAGTTATTAACATTGTGTTGTTAATAGTTATTAACATTGTGTTGTTATTAATAGTTATTAACAGTGTGTTATTAATAGTTATTAACATTGTGTTGTTAATAGTTAATAGCAGTGTGTTATTAATAGTTATTGACAGTGTGTTGTTAATAGTTAATAACAGTGTGTTGTTAATAGTTAATAACAGTATTTTATTAATAGTTATTGACAGTGTGTTGTTAATAGTTAATAACAGTGTGTTGTTAATAGTTAATAACAGTGTGTTGTCAATAGTTATTAACATTGTGTTGTTAATAGTTAATAGCAGTGTGTTATTAATAGTTATTAACATTGTGTTGTTAATAGTTAATAACAGTGTGTTGTTAATAGTTAATAACAGTATTTTATTAATAGTTATTGACAGTGTGTTGTTAATAGTTAATAACAGTGTGTTGTTAATAGTTAATAACAGTGTGTTGTCAATAGTTATTAACAGTGTGTTGTCAATAGTTATTAACATTGTGTTGTTATTAATAGTTATTAACAGTGTGTTATTAATAGTTAATAACAGTGTGTTATTAATAGTTATTAACATTGTGTTATTAATAGTTATTAACAGTGTGTTGTTATTAATAGTTATTGACAGTGTGTTGTTAATAGTTAATAACAGTGTGTTGTTAATAGTTAATAACAGTGTGTTGTTAATAGTTAATAACAGTGTGTTATTAATAGTTAATAACAGTGTTATTAATAGTTATTAACATTGTGTTGTTAATAGTTAATAACAGTGTGTTATTAATAGTTATTAACATTGTGTTATTAACATTGTGTTATTAATAGTTATTAACATTGTGTTGTTAATAGTTAATAACAGTGTGTTGTTAATAGTTGATAACAGTGTGTTGTTAATAGTTAATAACAGTGTGTTGTTAATAGTTGATAACAGTGTGTTATTAATAGTTATTACCATTGTGTTGTTAATAGTTATTAACATTGTGTTGTTAATAGTTAATAACAGTGTGTTATTAATAGTTATTACCATTGTGTTGTTAATAGTTATTAACAGTGTGCTATTAATAGTTATTAACATTGTGCTATTAATAGTTATTAACATTGTGTTGTTAATAGTTCATAACAGTGTGTTGTTAATAGTTAATAACAGTGTGTTGTTAATAGTTAATAACACTGTGTTGTTATTAATTAATAAGTGTGTTATTAACAGTGTGTTGTTATTAATAGTTATTAACAGTGTGTTGTTATTAATAGTTAATAACAGTGTGTTATTAATAGTTAATAACAGTATTTTATTAATAGTTATTGACAGTGTGTTGTTAATAGTTAATAACAGTGTGTTGTTAATAGTTAATAACAGTGTGTTGTCAATAGTTATTAACATTGTGTTGTTAATAGTTATTAACATTGTGTTGTTATTAATAGTTATTAACAGTGTGTTATTAATAGTTAATAACAGTGTGTTATTACTAGTTATTAACATTGTGTTATTAATAGTTATTAACAGTGTGTTGTTATTAATAGTTATTGACAGTGTGTTGTTAATAGTTAATAACAGTGTGTTGTTAATAGTTAATAACAGTGTGTTATTAATAGGTAATAACAGTGTGTTATTAATAGTTATTAACATTGTGTTGTTAATAGTTAATAACAGTGTGTTATTAATAGTTTTTAACATTGTGTTATTAATAGTTGTTAACATTGTGTTGTTAATAGTTATTAACAGTGTGTTATTAATAGTTATTAACATTGTGTTATTAATAGTTATTAACATTGTGTTGTTAATAGTTAATAACAGTGTGTTGTTAATAGTTGATAACAGTGTGTTGTTAATAGTTAATAACAGTGTGTTGTTATTAATTAATAAGTGTGTTATTAACAGTGTGTTGTTATTAATAGTTATTAACAGTGTGTTGTTATTAATAGTTATTGACAGTGTGTTGTTAATAGTTAATAACAGTGTGTTGTTAATAGTTAATAACAGTGTGTTGTTAATAGTTAATAACAGTGTGTTATTAATAGTTAATAACAGTGTGTTATTAATAGTTATTAACATTGTGTTGTTAATAGTTAATAACAGTGTGTTATTAATAGTTATTACCATTGTGTTGTTAATAGTTAATAACAGTGTGTTGTTATTAATTAATAAGTGTGTTATTAACAGTGTGTTGTTATTAATAGTTATTAACAGTGTGTTGTTATTAATAGTTAATAACAGTGTGTTATTAATAGTTAATAACAGTATTTTATTAATAGTTATTGACAGTGTGTTGTTAATAGTTAATAACAGTGTGTTGTTAATAGTTAATAACAGTGTGTTGTTATTAATAGTTATTGACAGTGTGTTGTTAATAGTTAATAACAGTGTTGTTATTAATAGTTATTAACAGTGTGTTATTAATAGTTAATAGCAGTGTGTTGTTATTAATAGTTAATAACAGTGTGTTATTAATAATTATTAACAGTGTGTTATTAATAGTTAATAAGTGTGTTGTTATTAATAGTTAATACCAGTGTGTTATTAATAGTTAATAACAGTGTGTTATTAATAGTTATTAACATTGTGTTATTAATAGTTATTAACATGATGTTGTTAATAGTTATTAACAGTGTGTTATTAATAGTTATTAACATTGTGTTATTAATAGTTATTAACATTGTGTTGGTAATAGTTATAACAGTGTGTTGTTAATAGTTAATAACAGTGTGTTGTTAATAGTTAATAACAGTGTGTTGTTATTCATTAATAAGTGTGTTATTAACAGTGTGTTGTTATTAATAGTTATTAACAGTGTGTTGTTATTAATAGTTAATAACAGTGTGTTATTAATAGTTAATAACAGTGTGTTGTTATTAATAGTTATTGACAGTGTGTTGTTAATAGTTAATAACAGTGTGTTGTTAATAGTTAATAACAGGGTGTTGTTAATAGTTATTAACATTGTGTTGTTATTAATAGTTATTGACAGTGTGTTATTAATAGTTAATAACAGTGTGTTGTTATTAATAGTTATTGACAGTGTGTTATTAATAGTTAATAACAGTGTGTTGTTATTAATAGTTATTGACAGTGTGTTGTTAATAGTTAATAACAGTGTGTTGTTATTAATAGTTATTGACAGTGTGTTTTTAATAGTTAATAACAGTGTGTTGTTATTAATAGTTATTGACAGTGTGTTGTTAATAGTTAATAACAGTGTATTATTAATAGTTAATAGCAGTGTGTTATTAATAGTTAATAAGTGTGTTGTTATTAATAGTAAATACCAGTGTGTTATTAATAGTTATTAACAGTGTATTGTTATTAATAGTTAATAACAGTTTGTTGTTATTAATTAATAAGTGTGTTATTAACAGTGTGTTGTTATTAATAGTTATTAACAGTGTGTTGTTATTAATAGGTAATAACAGTGCGTTATTAATAGTTAATAACAGTGTGTTGTTAATAGTTAATAACAGTGTGTTGTTAATAGTTAATAACAGTGTGTTGTTATTAATAGTTATTGACAGTGTGTTGTTAATAGTTAATAACAGTGTATTATTAATAGTTAATAGCAGTGTGTTATTAATAGTTAATAAGTGTGTTGTTATTAATAGTAAATACCAGTGTGTTATTAATAGTTATTAACAGTGTATTGTTATTAATAGTTAATAACAGTTTGTTGTTATTAATTAATAAGTGTGTTATTAACAGTGTGTTGTTATTAATAGTTATTAACAGTGTGTTGTTATTAATAGGTAATAACAGTGCGTTATTAATAGTTAATAACAGTGTGTTATTAATAGTTAATAACATTGTGTTATTAATAGTTATTAACAGTGTGTTGTTAATAGTTAATAACAGTGTGTTGTTAATAGTTAATAACAGTGTGTTATTAATAGTTATTAACAGTGTGTTATTAATAGTTAATAACAGTGTGTTATTAATAGTTAATAACAGTGTGTGTTATTAATAGTTAATAACAGCGTGTTGTTAATAGTTAATAACAGTGTTGTTGTTAATAGTTAATAAGTGTGTTGTTGTTAATAGTCATTAACAGTGTGTAGTTATGAATTAAAAGAGTAAACTGTAGTATAATACATCTCTAGCTCTATGCAATACTGCCTTCAACCGATATCATGGCACTAAGTAGATTGGTTTCTGAACTTATATTTGTACTACTTCTGTTCTTATTGCGATATTTCTTACAGTATATAATGTACCCATTGTAGACAGCTTTTCATTGACATTAGTTTAGTTGTTGAGACTTTCTGTCTGTCTTCTTCCAGCTGATATCTTCCAAGGTCCCGAAGGCTGAATATGTTCCTAACATCATCCGTAGGGATGATCCCTCCGTCATCCCCATCCTTTATGTGAGTCCCTCTCATCTACTCATCCGTTACGCGACTCCTACTGTATGTTATGATAATACCTTAGACATTCGGATTACTGTACTATTGATTTTGGAGAGTCTCTTCTACACTTCATAATGAAAACAGTTCATATGGAAAATATCGACTGCTTAACGTAAACCACCCGGTAGTTAGAACTGTCTTGTAGATGTCTTATTGGGTCCTCTTATTTGAACTTTTTCTGTAGGATCATGAACATGCCACATTCGATGACATCATTGGTAAGTAGATTGTGTGATGTTTTCTTAGATTCATTGCGTGCACTGAATAAGGATCCTGTCCATAGTACCGTATGTGACCTCTCTCCCGTCTTATGACAGCAGAAAGTAACATTTATTTCTCTTTCTCTTTCGTTCCCTCCAATCACAGAGGAGATAGAGAAGAAGCTGACGGCCTATAGGAAAGGCTGTAAGATCTGGAACATGCTCATCTTCTGTCAGGTGAGAGAGAGGAAAGAGAAGCTGGTTGAGAACCTTTTTTTTTATAAAACAGTATCATACAACACATTATTACACCACTACTCGACCACTACATATCTACAATACAACATTTATAATACCACAATACAACAATATTACAACATTACAATGCGTGTGTGTATGCCTGTGTGTGTGTCTCTTCACAGTTTGCGTCGTTCCATAAGGTGTAGTTTGATGTTTTTTAACCTTTTTCTGCAGTGAGCTAAATCAGGGCCACACAGAGTGTTTATTGGTAGTCTTAAACAAATCTACATTTAAACAAAAGTGTACATCTCACACACATGGTTATGTGCTTAAAAAATAACATACTTGTACCATGTCAGCAATAGAGTTGAAATGTATTACATTTTTAGTTTGCATCCTAATATTACATCACAGAAGACAGAAATATAACAAAACTGTTCGGCATAGAAACACCGGATTGTCTACGTTTAAAAAACAATGTTGATTAATTATGAAATTATGAAAAATATGAATAACGTTCCACCAATTAAGCCAATAGGTTATTTGACTGCAGGAAAGGGCTCTGTCTGTGTGAGTTACTTGATCTGGTAATGTATGTTTCCCGGAGTCTGTTCTGGACTTGGGGACTGTGAAAAGACTCCTGGTGGCATGTCTTGTGGGTGTATGCATGTGTGTCTTAGCTGTGTGCTAGTTGTTCAACATGTCAATACCTCTCACAAAGACAAGTAGTGATGCAGTTAATCTCTCCTCTACTTTGGGCCAGGAGAGATTGTTATTTATCTTAGCTCGTCCTGTACATTTGAGGGCCAGCCGTGCTGCTCTGTTCTGGGCCAACTGTAATTTGCCTATGTCTATGGCAGTAGTCCAGGTGTGATAAAACTAGGGCCTGTAGGACTTGTTTTGTTAATAGCGATGTCAAGAAAAAGCAGAGGAGCGCTTTATTATGGACAGACCTCTCCCCATCTTAGCTACCGTTGCACCAATATGTTTTGACCATGACAATCCAGGGTTACACCAAGCAGTTTAGTTTCCTCAACTTGTTCAATTTCCACCTTATTCATTACAAGATTTAGTTAAGGTTTAGGTTTTAGTGAATGATTTGTCCCAAATACAATGCTTTTATTTTTTGAAATATGTAGGACAAGCTTAATACTTGATACCCATTCTAAAAGTGACTGCTACTCTATGTTAAGTGTTGCAGTGATTTAACTTGCCGTGTTAGCTGGCGTGTATAATGTTGAGTCGACAGCATACATAGACACACAGGCTTTACTCAGTGCCAGTGGCAGGTCATTAGTAAACACTTTAAAAAGCAGGGGGCCTCGACAGCTGCCCTGGGGTATGCCTCTACCTGGATTATGTTGGAAATGCTTCCATTAAAGAACACTCTGTGAGAATGTGGTGTTACTGTTTGAAAATCAGTGTTCAGGTCAGCTTATTGCTGCTGCCGTTATTTCTACATGAACATACTGTAACTGAAATGAACTGTTTCTCCAGGGAGGTCCGGGGCATCTGTACCTGCTCAAGAACAAAGTGGCCACATTTGCCAAAGTGGAGAAGGAGGAGGATATGATCCAGTAAGACAACTCACTTCTGACAACAATATCACCTTGATAACTGTCACTGTATTTCAGATACATACAGTGTAGACTAAAGTCATACACTATTTCAGACATGTAGAATAATTTCATCTCTCCTTCTCTTCTTTGACAGGTTTTGGAAGAAGTTGAGTCAGTTTATGAGCAAGCTGAATCCTGAGCCCAACCTCATTCATATAATGGGCTGCTATGTTCTGGGGAGCGCCAATGGAGAAAAGGTATGGATTTCTACTTTCCCTGTACTTGGCTTTCAAAATGCTGGTAACATTTTCCAAAATTCGCCATGTAGGTTTTCCAGAAATCCCAGTTGGGAGATTCCTACATTTCCTGCTGTTACCCTTCCTGATTCCGGGAATTTTCCAACCGGGATCTCTGCAAAAAATGCATTTTTTGGTAAAGTTACTGAAATGTTGCTACCTTATCCAGTTAACTTACACTTTTGAACAGCTGGGGCCCGAGAAGAAGGCTGGAGAAGAAGGCTGATGTTTTACGTGTTCCTATCCAATTGTGTTTTTTGTTGTTGTTTCCTTGCAGTGTTTGTAATTTATTGTTTAACTTATTTTGTACATAATGTTGTTGCTATCTCTGTGTAACTAATGGACATAAGAACTGAGAACTCACCACAATCTGGCAGAATCCTTTTTTTCCTTTAATGAGCCCGACGTGAATGACATACTGCTTTCCCGGGAACAGGCCCAGATCCCGGTCATTTGCATGAAGAGAAGGCGGAGAAAAAGGGTCCGGACGGCGGGCTGCCTTCTGAGAATTTGTAGGCGATCGAATAAACCCCCACTGCCTTCCATTCTGCTAGAAAACATGCAATCTTTGGAAAATAAAATCTATGACCTATGCGGAAGATTAAACTACCAACGGGACATTCAAAACTGTAATATCTTATGCTTCATGGAGACGTGTCTGAACGACGACTTTATCAACATACAGCTGGCTGGTTATACGCTGTATTGGCAGGATAGAACAGCGGCGTCTGGTAAGACAAGGGCTGGCAGACTATGTATATTTGTAAATAACAGCTGCTGCACAATATCTAAGGAAGTCTCAAGGTTTTGCTCGTCTGAGGTAGAGAATCTCATGATTACCTGTTGACCACACTATCTACCTAGAGAGTTTATCTGCATTTTTCATAGCTGTCTGCATACCACCACAGACTGATGCTGGCACTAAGACCACACTCAATGAGCTGTATTCCGTCATTAGCAAACAGGAAAACATTCACCCAGAGGCGGGTCTCCTAGTGACCGGGAAAATGTAATGCAGGGAAACGTAAATCGGTCTTACCAAATTTCTATCAGCATGTTAAATGTGCAGCCAGAGGGGGAAAAAAACTCTGGACCTCCTTTTTTATCCACAGACAGAGATGCATAGAAAGCTCTCCCTTGCCCTTCATTTGGCAAATCTTACCATAAATCTATCCTCCTGATTCCTGCTTACAAGCAAAAATTAAAGCAGGAAGCATCAGTGACTCGATCAATAAAAAAGGAAGACTGTGTGATTACGCTCTCCGCAACCGATGTGAGTAAGACCTTTAAACAGGTCAACATTCACAAGGCCGCAAGGCCAGACGGATTACCAGGACGTGTGCTCCGGGCATGTGCTGACTAACTGACAAGTGTCTTCACTGACATTTTCAACCTCTCCCTGTCTGAGTCTGTAATACCAACATGTTTTAAGCAGACCACTATAGTCCCTGTGCCCAAGAACACTAAGGTAACCTGCCTAAATGACTACTGACCCGTAGCACTCACGTCTGTAGCCATGAAGTTCTTTGAAGGGCTGGTCATGGCTCACATCAACACCATTATCCCAGAAACCCTAGACCTAATCAATCAATTAATCAATCAAATGTATTTATGAAGCTCTTTTTACATCAGCCGATGTCACAAAGTGCTATATAGAAACCCAGCCTAAAACCCCAAACAGCAAGCAATGTTGAAGCACTCCAATTTGCATACCGCACCAACAGATCCACAGATGATGCAATCTCTATTGCACTCCACACTGCCCTTTCACATCTGGACAAAAGGAACCCCTATGTGAGAATGATATTCATTGACTACAGCTCAGCGTTCAACACCATAGTGCCCTCAAAGCTCATCAATAAGCTAAGTACCCTGGGACTAAACACCTCCCTCTGCAACTGGATCCTGGACTTCCTGATGGGCCGCCCCCAGGTGGTAAGGGTAGGTAACAACTCATCCGCCACGACGATCCTCAACACAGGTGTCCCTCAGGGGTGCGTGCTCAGTCCCCTCCTGTATTCCCTGTTCACTCATGACTGCACTGCCAGGCACGACCCCAATACCATCATTAAGTTTGGCGATGACACAACAGTGGTAGGCCTGATTACAGACAGAACGAGACAGCCTATAGGGAGGAGGTCAGAGACCTGGCCGTGTAGTGCCAGGACAACAACCTCTCCCTAAACGTGATCAAGACAAAGGAGATGATTGTGGACTACAGGGAAAAGAGGACCGAGCACGCCCCCATTCTCATCGACGGGGCTGTAGTGGAGCATGTTGAGAGCTTCAAGTTCCTTGGTGTCCACATCACCAACAAACTAACATGGTCCAAGCACACCAGGACAGTCGTAAAGAGGGCACGACAAAACATATTCCCCATCACGAGACAGAAAAGATTTGTCATGGGTTCTCAGATCCTCAAAAGGTTCTACAATTGCACTATCCTGTCTGGTTGCATCACTGTCTAGTATGTCAACTGCTCGGCCTCCAACCGCAAGGTACTACAGAGGATAGTGCATACGGCCCAGTACATCACTGGGGCAAAGCTTCCTGCCATTCAGGACCTCTATACCAGGCGTTGTCAGAGGAAGGCCCTAAAAATGGTCAAAAACTCCAGCCACCCTAGTCATAGACTGTTCTCTCTGCTACCACATGGCAAGCGGTACCGGAGCGCCAAGTCTAGGTCCTAGAGGCTTATTAACAGCTTCTACCCCCAAGCTACCCAGGCTATTTGCGTTGCCCCCCCCCCCCCCCTTTTACACCGCTGCTGCTCTCTGTTGTTATCATCTATGCATAGTCACTTAAATCACTCTACCTACATATACATATTACCTCATTTACCTTGACTATCCGGTGCCCCCACACCTTGACTCCCCTGTATATAGTCTCACTATTGTTATTTTACAGCTGTTATTTTAATTACTTGTTACTGTTATGTATTATTCTTATTTGTACTGCATTGTTGGTTAGGGGCTCGTATGTAAGCATTTCACTGTAAGGTCTACATCTGTTGTATTCGGCGCATGTGACTGTCATTTGATTTGATTTGAGCTGTTCTTTATTACCACTTAATTTACTGCTTCTTTATAGAGTAAATGCACTGTATTTCTCCCTCTCTTTTTATTCATGGTTCACTTTAGTCAGTATTGAGCCACGTGCCACCCACCACCCACACACCAGTGGTACATAATTTACACACTGTGAATGTACAGTATGCATCAGTATGATGTGACCAGTTCCCTAAGCCCTAAGCTGCATAGCTGGCTCCTAAACTGACACTGTCATCATGCTGTCATGTTGACAGATAGAGTGCTGGAGGCAGGTAGAGGCGCTACGAGGAGGATCACACACACACTCCGCACACACACACACATGCACACGCACACACAGGCAAACGCACACACGCACACACACACACACACTCCCCTGACCCTGGCTCCCAACCCCCACAGAGACGAAGCCACACTGACAGACACTGCGGGGAACAAGCTGCTCTGCACAAAAACAGTTTCATGTAAACACATGCATGTACGCACACGCCCATGCACTCACACAAAGAAACAACACTCCATACACATGCTACAGTATGTGTGTTTACTCATTGAAATTATGAAATGTACTGTATTTGTACGCTGTTAGGCAGTCAAACATGGTTACAGGAACACTTCAGCACACTGGGTAGTGTGGTAGTGTGTTGGCATGGTAGGTTGATAGCATGGCAGCGTGGTAGTGTGTGGTTGTGCCCATAGTCTGACACAGACAGCAGTGTTGTTCCAGTCTATCTGACCCTTTTACAGTGTGTGTGTGTCTGTGTGTGTGCGTGTGTCTGTGTCTTTGTGTAGAAGTCACAGTAGGGAAAAATAAATAGTGAAGCATTTTATGGAGCTTTTAACAATGTTCTCCTCTGCTACCTCAGCTGTGATGCAAACAGAAAGATTTAGTCATCTGTCTATTTATAGTCTGCTAGTTTCAGAGACCTACGTACCTGGACACAGCCAGCCTACCTTCAGTACCTGGGTTGTTGAACATCTAATAGTCAAATCATAGTGTAAAAGCAGGTGAGCTGGTTCTACTCTTTTTGGCCATTTTCTGGTGTTTTGTTGTGGAAAACTGAGCAGGTTGAGCATCAACACTTCAACCTTTCTCCAGAGTCTGTGTGTCTGTGTGTGTGTATGTACGTTTGTGTGTGTCTGTGTGTGTGAGAGCACACCTGAGTGTCAGAGGGGGATGATTGGGTGTGTCAGTCTTGGTGTCCCCAGCCCCACAGTGTGTGTGTGACAGTTTCGCCTCATGATCCCTCTACCTGCCTCCAGCACTCTATCTTGCTATCTATAGACAGACAGGATAGAAGTGTTTTAGCAATTTCTTTTTTTTAAGTTTCCATGTCAC
This sequence comes from Salvelinus fontinalis, assembly GCF_029448725.1. Taxonomy (NCBI): domain Eukaryota; kingdom Metazoa; phylum Chordata; class Actinopteri; order Salmoniformes; family Salmonidae; genus Salvelinus; species Salvelinus fontinalis. Next base: position 30,966,242 of record NC_074692.1, on the reverse strand, counting down.
AAGGGGATTTATGTCTGATTTAACATTAAATCTTCAACCCTGTTATTGTCTACCCTGTTACAATCAAACCTGTTACGGTCAACTCTGTTACTGTCAACCCTGTTACGGTCAACCATGTTACGGTCAACCTTGTTATGGTCAACCCTGTAACGGTCAACCCTGTTATGGTCAACCCTTTTACGATGAACCCTGTAACAGTCAACATTGCTACTGCTGATAGGCACTTACACTTCTTTTTTTTCTTCTTTTTTTGTTAAATATTTTATTTAAAATTGGAAAACATGTTTTTATGAAGTTGAACATGTACTCTTTATGACAGAATGTTAAAATTATGTAAAATCAAAAGTTTTTTTGAACAAGTTGGTGGAACGACCAACTCAACTCTATCTCCTTGAATTTGTGTGTCTCCCAAACGGCAACCTTTTTCCTCTATAGTACACTAGTGTCACGCCCTGACCATAGTTTTCTGTGTATGTTTCTATGTTTTGTTTGGTCAGGGTGTGATCTGAGTGGGCATTCTATGTTGTTTGTCTAGTTTGTCTATTTCTATGTGTTTGGCCTGATATGGTTCTCAATCAGAGGCAGGTGTTTGTCGTTGTTTCTGATTGGGAGCCATATTTAGGTAGCCTGTTTTGTATTGTGGTTTGTGGGTGATTGTTCCTGTTCGTGTGTTCCTGTGTTTAGTGTTCACTATTTTGGGACTGTTGCGTCTTCGTTCGTTTATTTGTTATTTTGTTTGTTTCACGTATTCCTATTCAAATGGATACTCACCACGCTGCATCTTGGTCGGACGTTTCTTACTCCTCAGACGAGGAGGACGAAGACTACCGTTACAACTAGCCTACTTTTGACCAGGGCCCATAGGGAATATGGTGCAATTTGGGACACAGACCTTTACTTCGTTATACTGCTTCTTTTAATTAAACAGCCCATTCCGCTCTTTTAATTTGATTTAATCACTGTCTTCTTTTGGCGAGTAATCATTAATCTAGTCTACAAAGGACAAAACAAAAACAAGTAGTTCCTCCTCTGGATTCTGTTAATCATTGGGTCTGCTGATGTCTGCTGACCAAATCCTACTGTTGTACAGTATTCCAGTCTGCAATTAAAACAGTGACCAGGTTGTAAGGGTACAAACTAATTATGAGCTGGATTGTCGTTTATCTTTGTCAACCTAGTCAGGGGAGCTGAGGTTAATATAACCCTGCAGAACGTTACATTAGCAGCGTCAGAGTCTCACTAGGGGCCGTGAACCATGACCTCATCCATAGACATACACACACAGACTCCCCAGAGGTTCTGTAGATTGATTTAGTGCCTCAGCATGCTGCTGCTGCTGTGTGAATGGCGTCAGCAAAGAGGAAACTGGCTCCTGGAAAAACATGTTAATTGGTTGCGAGGCACCGTGGGGTGGTGGCACTCGCTGGTCCAGACCCCAGGGCGCGAGAGGAGGTGAGAAGAGGGGAAGAGAAGTGCAGGGAGAGGGGAGGAAAATATATGGAAGGGAGGAGAGGTGCACGGAGAGAGGAGTTGCAGAGGAGCGGGGAGACGGGAAGGTGCAGGTAGCAGGTGGAGAAGTGGGCAGGAGAAAAGAGGAAGAGGGGAGGTGATGGGAGATGGAGGAGTAGGGAGATGGGAGATGAGGGGAGGAGTAGGGAGATGGGAGATGCAGAGAAAGGCCAGCGAAGTGGGCTGGAGAGAGGATGTGTAGGGAGATGGGAGATGCAGAGAGAGGCCAGAGTATAGGGCAGGAGAGGGGATGTGTAGGGAGAGGAGAGATGCAGAGAAAGGCCAGCGAAGTGGGCAGGAGAGAGGATGTGTAGGGAGATGGGAGATGCAGAGAGAGGCCAGAGTAGTGGGCAGGAGAGGGGATGTGTAGGGAGAGGAGAGATGCAGAGAGAGAGCAGAGAAGTGGGCAGAAGAGGGACGGGAGAGGGGAGGTGTAGGGAGATGGGAGATGCAGAGAGAGGCCAGAGTAGTGGGCAGGAGAGGGGAGGTGTAGGGAGATGGGAGATGCAGAGAGAGGCCAGAGATGTGGGAAGGAGAGGGACGGGAGAGATTGATGTAAGGTAATGTGCTCTGATAGGCTCTCTCCAGCAATAAGCACTCTCCTCGTACACAACAGCCCCGCTACAGCTCACCCAACAGCAGATAATGAGACAAACACAGGTCACTTCCCATTCTGCTGTATGCATTGTTCCCGTTATTTTAATCTGATGTTATGACATTTTGACCTTTTCAGTTGTATTGCTCTTGGAAGTACAACTGACAGTTATTTTCCTTTGTAAAGAGAATGGGTGGCAATATGTCTGCATTTGTTCTTATTGTAAACAGAACACTTTTCTCTCCTCTCAAGAGGTTGTCTGTTTTGCCAGATGGGTGTTTTGATATGTAAAATGTTCTCCTCCACAGCTAATCCACAATCTGAAGAGGCTAATGAGACCTCATGCCATCGAATTCAAATCCCCGCTAGAGCTGTCTGCACAGGGTGAGTGTATGACACACACAGACATATACACACACATACACACATGCATTTTCCATTGTCTTATTTTTGCCGTACATTGTTCCCTGGATGTAAATATTGAACATTAATCAAACCTAGCAAGGCAGACTGAGATGAACAGGACATTAGTGAACACGCTGGCAGACAAGTCTGAACGCACACTTCATCAATCTTTTCACCCTGAGACTTATTGATGTCATGCTAATTACTTCTCAACAACACAAAAAATATATTTATTTTGCAACATGCAACAATTTCAAAGATTCATGAGGAAATCAGTCTATTGAAATACATTAATTAGGCCCTAATCTATGGATCAGAAAACCAGTCAGTATCTGGTGTGACCACCATTTTCCTCATGCAGCGTGACACATCTCCTTCTCCATAGAGTTGATCAGGCTGTTGATTGTGGCCTGTGGAATATTGTCCCACTCCTCTTCAATGGCTGTGCAAAGTTGCTTGATATTGGCGGGAACTGGAACAAGTTGGCATACCCGTAGATCCAGAGCATCCCAAACATGCTCAATGGGTGGCATGTCTGGTGAGTATGCAGGCCATGGAAGAAATGGGACAGAGTGTGCAGGCCATAGAAGAACTGGGACAGATCCTTGCAACATGGGGCCATGCATTATCATGCTGAATATGAAGTGATGGCAGTGGATGAATGGCACAACAATTGGCCTCACGGTATCTCTGTGCATTCAAATTGGCATCGATAAAATGTAATTGTGTTTGTTGTCCGTAGCTTAGGCCTGCCCATACCATAACCCCACTGCCACCATATGGCACTCTGTTCACAACGTTGACATCAGCAAACCGCTCACCCACACGATGCCATACACACTCTCTGCCCGGTACAGTTGAAACAGGAATTCCTCCATGAAGATCACACTTCTCCAGTGTGCCAGTGGCCATCGAAGGTCAGCATTTTCCCAATGAAGTCGGTTACGACACCAAACTGCAGTCAGGTCAAGAACCTGGTGAGGACAACGAGCATGCAGAAGAGCTTCCCAGAGACGGTTTCTGACAGTTTTATGCAGAAATTAATTGGTTGTGCAAACCTACCGTTTCATCAGCTGTCCGTGTGGCTGGTCTCAGACAATCCAACAGGGAAAGAATCCAGATGTGGAGGTCCTGGGCTGGCGTGGTTACACGTGGTCTGTGGTTGTTGGACTTACTGCCAAATTCTCTAAAATTACGTTGGAGGAGGCATTACCATTAAATTCTCTGGCAACAGCTCTGGTGAACATTCCTCCGGTCAGGTTGCCAATTGTACTCTCCCTCAAAACTTGAGACATCTGTGGCATTGTGTTGTGTGACAAATCTCCACATTTTAGAGTGGCCTTTTATTGTCCCCAGCACAAGGGGCACATGTGTAATGATCATGCTGTTTAATCAGCTTCATGATATGACCCACCTGTCAGGTGGATGGATTATCTTGGCAAAGGAGAAATGCTCACTAACAGGGATGTAAACAAATTTGTGCACAAAATTTGAGCGAAATAAGCCTTTTGTGCTTATAGAGCATTTCTGGGGTCTTTTATTTCAGCTCATGAAACATGGGACCAACACTTTACATAATGCATTTATATTTTTGTTCAGTATAATTATCTCCACTGAGTGTTTTCCTCTCTTCTATTGACCCACGAGGCCCCTCTATCTCTCCACCGCTCTATCTCTCTTTCTTGTCTCTCCTCCATTCTTTCATTAACCCCAACAGTACATAAACACTTGTATTTCAATCAACACTATATTTCAATCAACGTTTGAGAGTAGCTATTTGGGTAGAGAAAAACGTTGATTATCTTCCTTTACAAAAAAAGATTAGCTAGGGGAGAGGTGAAGATAAATTAATCTGTACTTATCCATTCCCCCTCGACCCCCCCCCCCCCCCCCGTAGGCAAGGAGATGATCGAGATGTACTTTGACTTCCGTCTATTCCGCCTGTGGAAAACCCGCCAGCACGCCAAGATGCTCGAATATGATGACCTTTTGTGACACTGCTCACCTCTGACCTTTGTCAGCCTATTGGCTGTGTATCTCATCACCGATAGCCTATGGTGACGGCTTTCCTTGAGAGGTCCTGGACGGGAGCGCTCTGTTGAAGAGGTGGACGACAGGCTTCAGGTAGTTTTGCTCACTGAGGAGGCTTCAATCCCCTGCTCTCAGACCAAGTGCAGTAGCAATTACTGTCAAGAGGTGAACTGTATATTTCCCCCCATCCATTTTCACTGTCTCAACCAAATGCCTCTACTGACAGAGAACCCGTGAGGGAGAGAAGGTAAAAGAGAGAAGTGAGAGATCATCCTTTAGCCTCTGTGTCAAGAGACACAAAATAGAGCTAGGTTTGGAGCTCGGGAGCCAAGCAAGTCTTCTTTAAATTAGTCATAGAGAGAGATGCAGCAGCTGCAGGGAAGAGAGAGACTGTGAAAGGGAGAAGAGATTGTGAAAGATTTTCTCCCTTACCTACATGTCTGTTGTGTGAACTAGGACGTACATGGATGAAAGCTTTTTTTTCCAGAAAAGTACGTAGATCTCCCTTAGGATGGAAATGTATTTATAAAGTGTATTGGTTGTTTTCAGAGCTTTAGAGAATAGATTTCCAATATCTATACATCTACCACAAATAGAAGAGAGAGTATACCAATAATTCAAAGTATCTATACATAATACAGCTTTTATTTCTAACTACCTGTATTGGTATTTCTTATGGACTGTTTGAATTGAATAACTCAGGGTTACTGCTATCCCTCGTTTATTACTTGGCAGCGGTTGTCACTTCACCATCAGGACAGAATAGTACGGAGATGTCTGTCGGCTACATCCGATCCTCTCCACCCAGCCTCTATATCAACACATAGAATCTGAGATTTTACAGTAGTTGTCAGGGAAACCATTTATGTCTGACCGTGCACATGTTTGTGTTGGAATGAGGGAGGTTGTTTTATAGATACGATTTTTCATAGACTAGGTCAATTGTAGCTCAAGGGCTCAATTTAATCCGTATCGCGCTATAGCGCGATTGAAATTTAAAGGCAATGTTCCCGGGTTCGCAGAGACTGCATTCACGGCACACGCTGCATATGTCATCTCAATCGGAAATTACCTTTTCCATAGCGCTGAACTTCAGCGATACGGATTGAATCGAGCCATAATACTCATTACGCATTCATTAGTGACACTGAACTACGGACACAGGCTTTTCTTTCTTGTAGTTCACACCCAGGGACTGATACCCTTATGCTGTGACCCTTCTGTCTTACTCTGCATTACATTGTTAACTAAACATAACTGTTATCATGAGGTTTATGGAAAGTGGACAAGACCTAGCCTAGATGACTTGTGTCACACTGATTTTGGGAAAGGTTATTATCTTTATATCTACAGTATATTTACTCATATTTAACTTGTATTGCTGCTTCATTTACTCTCTGTCCTGTATGTGTTTTACTTCATGCTTGTATGATGTACTCCCGAGGCGCAATAGCACAAACCAAAATGACTGGAATCATATCTACAGATGTAGTATCTTCCTTTGATCACCCTGTTACAGGAAATTGAAAACTTGTAATGTATTTGAGGTTTAAAAAGGCTTCATAAATCTGTCATTTCCACATTGAAAATTCAGCCTTTATTTTCCCTCACAAAAAAATGTATCAACCCCTACAAAAATGTCCATTAATTATAATCCACATAATATTTAAAATGTCCTGTTGCTGTAGGATGTATTTCCTGCTGTAGCAAACTTGCTCAAATGAATCCTACATCTGTAATACACTGCTCCTTTCCTGTGAAAACACCACTTTTGTTTTGATCAGATACACAAATTGGATAGTGATATCTCCTTCTCCTTCCTACCTGAAAACTTTGACTGTGTCCCAAATGGCACCCTATTCTGATATCAAACCAGCCTCTTAATATTATTGTCATCCACTTCCTGTGTATTGTGCTATTGGGTCTTAACTAATGGGCTTCCTGTCCAGCCTTTGATACCAATCAGCAGTGATACAGTACATGTCATATACACACATAGGGCAGTTCTGTGGAGCCTGTAATGATTACTTTCCAACCTTTGCTTGTGCTCAGGTGGCAGAATAATACAATTTAAGGAAGATTTTCAAATTTCCTCGTTAAACTGTTCCACCAGAGCAAATAAGCTAATGTGTTTGCTGCTCCTCTTGAGGGTGTGTGAGTGTGGGTGTGTGTGTGTCTGTGTGTGCATGCATGCTAACGTGTGAGTGTGTGTTTCTCAGAAACATAGCGGGTTGTGGCACTGAGCTGTGGATCTGTGTGGACATGCTGAATACAGAGAGAGAGAAAAGAGAGAGGCCCTTTTCTTTATATTCCTTGACCACTTTTGCTTGTATTCATTAATGATGGTACATAGTGTACACTTCTAATAATTCTCTGTTCACCTTCCTAGAATGAGGGATGCACACCATGTATTTTACTCTCTTGTGAAGTCATTTTAACATGGGTTATTGTATATCTACTCACTTCTCTGTTTGATGTGTACCTTTACAAAACTGTTAATTTGTGTTGTGTGACACACCAAGGATACAACCCCTATATCCTGTAGCAAAATACTTTTTAACATTTCCTATACTGTCATTAGAAAATGTGTTTTGTGTTGTTTTGGTCCCAACTGGACACTGTCCCTAAGGCACAGCAATCTCCAACATTACTCACTTTGATATTGAATTAGAGAGAGAGAGAGAGAGAGAGAGAGAGAGAGAGATAGAGAGGCAGTGACATACAGCGTAGCATTACCTTACATACATTTGATATGTGAGGTACAGTGCTATAGATGATGAGGTTGTGTGTATCTTGCTCCACAGACAGTAGCCTACTGTGTGTGGTCTTAGACACCCTACAGTAGCTGGCCTTCCCCTTCCTCCTCTCCTCAGTCTTCACTGGTACCTGTCTTTAAGGCAAACCCAGGGAGAGATTAGGTTTAAGAATTACCAATACATTAATTGTAACTGTATCAAAAGACATCCAATGGGCAATATTTTATGCCTCTGTTTTAACACAAATAGGATTGTAATGGGAAATGGAAATATAGTTAATTGAGTACAATGAATGAATTGAGAACATTGAAGTACAGTAAATGAAATCCTTTTTAATGAATCATTGACGTATGGTTATGCTTTAAGATATGGTTTATATATAATATGTGGGATGTGTCCCAAATGGTATATGGACTCCAGGAAGCTAAGAAGAGTACTTTACTGTACGAAGGCTATCGCAATCTCTTTTGTGAGTTGGCACACTAGAAGTGATTTGTGATGGTAGTTAAGATGTCATGCATGGATAGATATTAGAACTTTACAATTGCGACAAAAGACACATGAATGAGAAGTTTTGTCTTATTAATCAGATGAGAGCTAGTGGCTGTGTCCCAAATGGCAACCTAATCCCTATTTAGTGCACTACTTTTGACCAGAGCCCATAGGGCTATACACTGTAATGTATTATACTGGAGCCAAACCCAGCAACGCGTGCACTGACTGCTCATCGTGGTTTGACTTCTCATCCTGGCCAATGAAATGGCCATTTCCATTTCTCCAAGGAGCAATATCATTACACAAATCAAGACATCCATCTTCAACGCCTCACAAGTTCTATTAATACAAAATGAAACCTTCTGTCATCTCCAATAAGAAATAAGACATATCCATGAATTACATTCTATTTTTAATTGATGAGTTTATCCCACATTGATTCTGCTGCCACTTTATTCAGAGAGATTATATGCATCCCAAATAGCACAACGTTCCCTATATAGTACATTACTTTGACCAGTGCCCTATGGGGAAAAGAGTGTGATTTGGGACTCAGCCGTTGCTTGGTTCTCTGCTCTGTGTTGGGAAGCTGTTTGAGTTTTGATGATTGATTGATGCAGCTCTGATTGCTCTGATGTCTCATGTTGGGAAGTGATTGTATTTTGGGACGGGGGGGGGGGGGCGCACAACACTCTCGTATTGTCTGTCTTACTTAACTTTCTTTACATGTAGGGGCCGGTGCGTTGCATTTTCAGTAGATCTGTGTAGCATCCTACAAGTCAAAGAGAGATCTTAGCAGTGATAACTATTACTACTGTAAATCTTTAGTCAGGTTGAATCTCCAAATGTCTTGATAAAAGTATTGTTTAAAATGATAATTATCATAGTGATAATGATTGATGTCTCTGGTGAATTTGATACTAGGATACTAAAGGAAATACACTGGGTAGTGTACTTTTAGCCGTACAGTGCATTCGGAAAGTATTCAGACCTCTTGACTTTTTCCACATGTTGTAGTCTAATCACAATACCCCATAATGACAAATCGAAAATAGGTTTTTATAATACAGAAATACCTTATTTACATAAGTATTCAGAACCTTTGCTATGAGAGTCTAAATTAAGCTCAGGTGCATCCTGTTTCCATTGATCGTCCTTGAGATGTTTCTACAACTTGATTGGAGTCCACCTGTCTAATGTCCCACAGTTGACAGTGCATGTCAAAGCAAAACCCATGCCACGAGGTCGAAGGAATTGTCCGTAGAGCTCCAAGACAGGATTTTGTCGAGGCACAGATCTGGGGAAGGGTACCAAAAATGTCTGCAGCATTGAAGGTACCCAAGAACACAGTGGCCTCCATGATTCTTAAATGGAATAAGTTTGGAACCACCAAGACTCTTCCTAGAGCTGGCCACCCGGCCAACTTAGCATTCGGGGGAGAAGGGCCTTGGTCAGGGAGGTGACCAAGAACCCGATGGTCACTCTGACAGAGCTCTAGAGTTCCTCTGTGGAGATCGTTGTCCTTCTAGAAGGTTCTCCCATCTCTGCAGCACTCCACCAATCAGGCCTTTATGGTAGAATGGCATGATGGAAGCCACTCCTCAGTAAATGATAGGCACATGATAGCCCGCTTGGAGTTTGCCAAAAGGCACCTAAAGACTCTCAGACCAGGAGAAACAAGATTCTCTGGTCTGATGAAACAAAGATTGAACTCTTTGGCCTGAATGCCAAGCGTCACGTCTGGAGGAAACCTGGCACCATCCCTACGGTGTAGCATGGTGCTGGCAGCATCATGTTTTACAGCGGCAGGGACTGGGAGACTAGTCAGTATCAAGGCAAAGATGATCCGAGCAAAGTACAGAAAGATCCTCGATGAAAACCTGCTCCAGAGCGCTCAGGATCTCCGACTGGGGCGACGGTTCACCTTCCAACAGGACAACGACCCTTAGCACACAGTCAAGACAACGCAGGAGTGGCTTCAGAACAAGTCTCTGAATGTCCTTGAGTGTTCCAGCCAGAGCCCGGACTTGAACCCGATCGAGCATCTCTGGAAGACCTGAAAATAGCTGTGCAGCAACGCTCCCCATCCAACCTGACAGCTTCAGAGGATCTGCAGAGAAGAATGGAGAAACTCCCCAAATACAGGTGTGCCAAGCTTGTAGCATCATACCTAAGAAGACTCGATGCTGTAATCGCTGCCAAAGTTGCTTCAACATAGTACTGAGTAAAGGGTCTAAAACATATAGGGGCGGCAGGGTAGCCTAGTGGTTAGAGCGTTGGACTAGTAACCGAAAGTTTGGAAGTTTAAATCCCCGAGCTGTCAAGGTACAAATCTGTCGTTCTGCCCCTGAACAGGCAGTTAACTCACTGTTCCTAGGCCGTCATTGAAAATAAGAATTTGTTCTTAATTGACTTGCCTAGTTAAATTACATTATACACTGCTCAAAAAAATAAAGGGAACACTTAAACAACAGAATGTAACTCCAAGTCAATCACACTTCTGTGAAATCAAACTGTCCACTTAGGAAGCAACACTGATTGACAATAAATTGCACATGCTGTTGTGCAAATGGAATAGACAAAAGGTGGAAATTAAAGGCAATTAGCAAGACACCCCCAAAAAAGGAGTGATTCTGCAGGTGGTGACCACAGACCACTTCTCAGTTCCTATGCTTCCTGGCTGATGTTTTGGTCACTTTTGAATGCTGGCGGTGCTCTCACTCTAGTGGTAGCATGAGACGGAGTCTACAACCCACACAAGTGGCTCAGGTAGTGCAGTTCATCCAGGATGGCACATCAATGTGCTGTGTCTGTCAGCGTAGTGTCCAGAGCATGGAGGCCCTACCAGGAGACAGGCCAGTACATCAGGAGACATGGAGGAGGCCGTATGAGGGCAACAACCCAGCAGCAGGACCGCTACCTCCGCCTTTGTGCAAGGAGGTGCACTGCCAGCGCCCTGCAAAATGACCTCCAGCAAAAAGGCAAAAAGGTTTGCTGTGTCTGTCAGCGTAGTGTCCAGAGCATGGAGGCCCTACCAGGAGACAGGCCAGTACATCAGGAGACATGGAGGAGGCCGTATGAGGGCAACAACCCAGCAGCAGGACCGCTACCTCCGCCTTTGTGCAAGGAGGTGCACTGCCAGCGCCCTGCAAAATGACCTCCAGCAGGCCACAAATGTGCATTAGGATTCTCTCTCTCAATGAGACTGAAGAGCTTTCTCTCTCTTTACCTCTTTTTATCTCTTTACTTTAGCCCTAAGGCAGCCACACAAATGTGACCTGCTGGAGGTCATTTTTGCAGGGCTCTGGCAGTGCACCTCCTTGCACAAAGGCGGAGGTATCGGTCCTGCTGCTGGGTTGTTGCCCTCCTACGGCCTCCTCCACGTCTCCTGATGTACTGGCCTGTCTCCTGGTAGGGCCTCCATGCTCTGGACACTACGCTGACAGACACAGCAAACCTTTTTGCCACAGTTCGCATTGATGTGCCATCCTGGATGAACTGCACTACCTGAGCCACTTGTGTGGGTTGTAGACTCCGTCTCATGCTACCACTAGAGTGAGAGCACCACCAGCATTCAAAAGTGACCAAAACATCAGCCAGGAAGCATAGGAACTGAGAAGTGGTCTGTGGTCACCACCTGCAGAATCACTCCTGTTTTGGGGGGTGTCTTGCTAATTGCCTATAATTTCCACCTTTTGTCTATTCCATTTGCACAACAGCATGTGAAATTTATTGTCAATCAGTGTTGCTTCCTAAGTGGACAGTTTGATTTCACAGAAGTGTGATTGACTTGGAGTTACATTGTGTTGTTTAAGTGTTCCCTTTATTTTTTTGAGCAGTGTATATAAAATATGTCGTTTTTTATTTCTAATTAATTAGAAAAATGTCAAACTGTTTTTTCTTTGTCATTATGGGGTTTTGTGTGTACGTTGATTAGAAAAACAACAACAATTTTCCATTTTAGAATTAAGGCTGTAATGTAACAAAATGTGGAAAAGTCTGACTAGTTTTCCCGAAGGCACTGTATATCATGAGAATTTAGTCCATTTTTTTTGTTCTTGCTGTAACTGAACTAACTTTACAAGCAGAACAGTATGTTTCACATTGTACAACAATGGTAGTAACCAGTATAAATGTTTTCAAAGTGTTTTTTTCCCCCAGTAAAAAAATGATCTAATTCTAATCAAGTTGTGTCTTCATTATTTCTATATTGCCATGAAACACATGAAAGAGAGGTCTGGAGAGGGAGGGAGGGGTCTGGAGAGGGAGGGAAGGGTCTGGAGAGGGGGGGAGGGAGAGGTCTGGAGAGGGAGGGGTCTGGAAAGGGGGGGAGAGGTCTGGAGAGAGAGGGAGAGGTCTGGAGAGAGAGGGAGAGGTCTGGAGAGAGAGGGAGAGGTCTGGAGAGGGAGTGGACATAAATAGAGCAGGGAAAAAGAAAAGAAAAAAGTGGACAGAAATAGAGCAGGGAGGGAGAGGTCTGGAGAGAGAGGGAGAGGGAGGGAGAGGTCTGAAGAGGAAGAGGTCTGGAGAGGGAGGGAGAGGTCTGGAGAGAGAGGGAGAGGGAAGGAGAGGTCTGGAGAGGAAGGGAGAGGAAGGGAGAGGGAGGGAGGGAAGGAGAGGTCTGGAGAGGGAGGACTGGGTCTGGAGAGGGAGGGAGGGAGGGAGGGAAGGAGAGGGAGGGAGGGAAGGAGAGGGAGGGAGGGAGAGGGAGGGAGGGAAGGAGAGGTCTGTAGATGGAGGGAGGGAAGGAGAGGTCTGGAGAGGGAGGACTGGGTCTGGAGAGGGAGGGAGGGAGGGAGGGAAGGAGAGGGAGGGAGGGAAAGAGAGGTCTGGAGAGGGAGAGGTCTGGAGAGGGAGGGAGGGAAGGAGATGTTAGGAGAGGGAGGGATGGAAGGAGAGGGAGGGAGGGAGAGGGAGGGAGGGAAGGAGAGGTCTGTAGATGGAGGAAGGGAAGGAGAGGGAAGGAGAGGGAGGGAGAGAAAAGGAGGAGAAAGATCACAAAGGCAAAAACCTGCACAAACTGCAGAGAATTTATATTTTCTAAGCTTTCTCTGGTTTAGAGATGGGGAATAAGTGGTACAATGATCGGTAACCATAGCAGTTACTCCACTATTCGCCTCTCCGCCTGTACAACCCTATGGTTGATAAACTATCTTTACTCTGACACACACAGAGACACACACACACAATCCCAATCTCTTACACACATCTCAGACACTCTGGCTGGTCTTCAGCTGGTGCTTATAGGTTGTCAGCTCATAGGAGATGTGCTAAAGTGTGTATTTTCATGGAGCGGTGGTTGTTACAGCAGGCAGTGAATAATTGAAGGGACCAACACTGCAAAACAACAACAAAGTGGTGCTGAGCACTCACAGGATTGGCTGACTGGTTGGCTGAGAGAGAGAGTAGAGAGCGCTCTTGAAAATGTGTGTGTATGTGCCTGCGTGTGTGTATGTGCCTGTGTACGTGCATGCATGTCTCAGAGTGGAGTGAAGAATGGCTTTTACAAGCATTTTACAGCTGGACTCGTGTGTCTCCCAAGTAGTAGGTTTCACTGGGCATTAACAGGCTGTATAAATGAGGGCCAGTAAGAACTGTGATCTAGCTCCACACCACCCTATGACAGGCTGACACACACTTAGGAGGCAGACTGCGTCCCTTTCAACCCTTCCCCTACCGCTGTCTTCACTGATGAAGGGTGCTATACTCCACACTACACAGCATACTGCCTCTCCCCCCTGGCGCCTGCTCTGCCAAAGGCACAGCGTCATTGCACTTCCCTCATAGGATGCGCCCCACATGGCACCCTATTCCCAACAGTATATAGTGCACTACTTTTGACCAGGGCACATAGAGCTCTAATTAAGTAATGCACAATATAGGGGAAAGACTGCAATTTGGAACACAGTGAGGAGCAGACCCTCCTGGTTCACTTCAATACTCTGCACACCTCACAAGGCTTTACTGTTTCTGTTAAACCCTTAAATCTTAGAAAGGAACTATAAATCATAGTCCTCCTCCTACACAGTGATTTTCATTTCTTTTTTCAGCACAGGACTTCATTGCCATTTCCGCACGACCAATTTATCACCACCATCTTAAAATCATTATCCAACAGTGGTGGTCAGTGCCGTTTGAGGGAGGGAGGGAGAATTATAACAACAACAAAAATGAGGAGCATGGCCTTATTTCTATTACAGCATATTGGATGACTGTCATTCATATTCCATTCACCCAGTTCAATGTAACATTGATAGGTTTAGGCTACTACTGTACATGAGGTTGCTACAACCTAGCCTAGCAGGTCGAGAGAAATTACCGTAAGCAAGGTGACAGACAGTGACACATTCAATACCACCTTGCACACTCTTGTCTGCATCTAGCTGATCTAAGTTGTAATTGTCCAACATTTGCAAACGAGAGATTCTATTGGACAAATTCAGGTATGTTTATCCTAGTTTTTTTCAACAGAATCGGTGGGATGAATACATGCAATCACAGAACTCAGCAGCATATAAACTGCATGATCACTTTGCTCGTTGTGTATATAATTACTTCTTGTTTCTACACTCTTTCCTCCTCTCACCTTTTCCCTTCACTTGTGGACTTCAGTGCACAATACAACAGCTGTCTGTAACCAGGCGAAAAAAACCTTGCAAGCCAAACTTTTAAAACATAACTGCTAACTGCCTACATCATTTCTCCATATTAACGTCATAGTCAATATACTAGAAGTAATGCGTTAGTAAACCTGCTACAATCATGCAGTACAGTGTACAACAAGCAGTTTAACAGTTACACCTGCGGGCCCCTGTGGCAATAAATTAATAAAACCAAAAGCTTACCTTGACTTGGAAGAGTTCCAGTGTTAGATAGCCATAGCCAGCTAGCTAACATAACATCCCTCTCTGTTTGAGCCAGGTGTTTAAGTAGGCTAAATTACCTAGCTGCATTCGCTAGCTAAGTAAGTGAAAGCAAAAAAATATATACAATGCATTCGGAAAGTATTCAGACCCCTATACTTTTTCCACATTTTGTTACATTACAGCATTATTCAAAAATGTATTTAATATTTTTTTTTCAATCTACATAAAATACCCCGTAATGACAAAGCAAAAAAGGTTTTGCACATTTTTTACAAACTAAAAACTGAAATTTTTTACAAACTAAAAACTGCGACGATCCACTGTCCGGAGTCCCCGGGGACGATCTACGGTCCGGTTCCTCCGGCGACGATCTACGGTCCGGTTCCTCCGGCGAGGATCCACGGTTCGGTTCCTCCTGCGACAATCCACTGTCCGGAGTCCCCGGGGACAATCTACGGTTCCTCCGGCGACGATCTACGTTCCGGTTCCTCCGGCGACGAACCACGGTCCCGGAACCTCCGGCGACGATCCACGGGCCGGTTCCACGGAAGCGGAGGGATCCGCGGGGTCTACGTCCCGAACCGGAGCCGCCACTGAGGCTAGATGCCCACCCGGACCCTCCCCCATAGAGTCAGGTTTTGCGGCCGGAGTCCGCACCTTTGGGGGGGGGGTACTGTCACGCCCTGACCTTAGAGAGCCTTTTTATTCTCTATTTGGTTAGGTCAGGGTGTGACTAGGGTGGGCAATCTATGTTGTATTTCTATTTTGGCCTGGTATGGTTCCCAATCAGAGGCAGCTGTCTATCGTTGTCTCTGATTGGGGATCATACTTAGGCAGCCTTTTTTTCCACCTTAGTTTGTGGGATCTTGATTTTGTATAGTTGCTTTGTAGCCTGCAGAACTTTACGTTCGTTTTGTATTTTGTTGTTTTTCGGTGTTCATTTTAATAAAAGTAAGATGTTCGCCTACCGCGCTCCACCTTGGTCTCCTCATTCAAATGACGAGCGTAACAAGGACATTCAAAGTTTTCTTCTGAAGCCACTCCTGCATTGTCTTGGCTGTGTGCTTAAGGTTATTATTGGTGACGTGAATATATTTAGTACAGTTTTATCTGAAAATAATAGCTTTTTAATGTTTCACTGTTTTTTTAAATGAAATTTATTGAGGAGGATGGTCCTCCCCTTTATCCTCTGAGGAGACTCCACTGTTATCAAATATTCTAAAGATTAGATTTAGAATCTCATTGGTTTGTTTCCTTGGTTAGCATTGAAGATTATTACAATCAGAACTAATTAAATTGTAACCATTTATTTTTGTTTCACGAGTAGTTACAAAAATGACTGAATTTGTCGTATCTGAAGGAGTACTTATTATGAGTGTGTTTTCTGCACATTAATAGCATTAGACAGGTTGATATAACGGAAAACGGTTTTGAAAAAAATCTCAATATTTAAACTTTTCACTAGCATAAAATATTTTGTTTAGGAGCTAAACATCAATTTCAGAGATGTACATGAAGGCTGAAATGTCTAAAATATAAATGTACTCTATAGTACCTACCATCACTGCCGAGCTCAATAACCATCCTTCCGCCATATCGAGTATGTATGATGAATGCCTGATGCACCCCAGCAAGCATAAGCATGTGTCCCAAATGGCACCCTATTCCCTTGAAAATGCACTTATTTTCACCATAGTGGTCTGGTCATAAGTAGTGCACTACTGTATACATTTAGGACACACTCCATGTTCCACAATCTAGTTACTACCTCTCAGTGGCTTTCCACCCAAATGAGATCCATACCAGCCCTCACTAGTCCTAACCAGCCCTCACTAATCCTGACCAGTTCTAACCATTCCTAACTAGCCTTCACTAGTCCTAACCAGCCCTCACTAGTCCTAACCAGTCTTAACCATCCCTCACTAGTATTAACCAGCCCTCATTTACCTCCTCAAAAGATATAGAGGCACACCATCCTGCACTGGCTGGGATATTATGAGCATCAAGAGATTGTCCAGTATACAATACAAGACCCCCCGATATTTCCCGATGCGTCATCACAGTTCACACACATAGGCTGAGTGTCTTATGTGATATACCCTGGCAGGTATAATTACATAATACACCCGCCAGCACTGAGCACACAGACCAAATCCTGCTAATAAAAGTGGACAGAAATAGAGCAGTGTGTAAGCGGGAAACACCATGCACGACTTTGTCCCAAATGGCACTCTATTCCCTATATAGGCTCTATGGGTCCTGGTCAAAAGTAGTACACTATAATAGGGAATAGGGTACCATTTGGGACAAGGTCAAACATGGTTCTGCCCGCTTACACAGCAGGGCTGGCTGACAGTCAGGGACCATGGAGCAGGGAGTGCTCAGCTGTGTCTGCCTGCCCAGCGCTGCCCGGCACTGGGCCAAGCATCCGTCTTCATTACCTGGGACAGGGGAGCCCACTCTGCTGCAGCTCCATCCCACAGTTGAGTCCCAAATGACACCGTATTCCCTATAGAGTTCCCTACTTTTGACCAGAGTCCTGGTCAAAAGTACTGCACTATATAGGTAATAGGGTGCCATTAGGGATGTAGTCCACCTCTATTTATTTAACCTTCATTTTGAGAAGGAGTCATGTTGAGACCAAGGTCTCTTTTACAGATGAGCCCTGTATACACATCAATATACACTATACCAGGGCCCTCCAACCCTGTTCCTGGAGAGCTACTGTCCTTTAGGTTTTTGCTCCAACCCCAATCTAGTGCACCTGATTCTAATAATTAGGTGATTGATAAGGTGAATCAGGTTAGTTACAACTGGGGTTGGAGTGAAAACCTACAGAAACAGGGGTGGAGAGTCCTGCAATATACACAGCAATATACAGTCAATATTCACATGAATACATGAAACAAAACACAATCATAAAAATAAAAATAAATGTTCTTCAGTAAAATGGTCCTCCGTCAGCCTTTTGAATTGCCCTAGAGCAGAGTCAAGATCACGTTCTGAGTCAAAATGCAAGCCGAGATCTACCGCTCAGATTTTCTTTTAACATGACTTAAAAACGTAAGCCTACGCAACATTAACCAATTAAAAACAGTTCTGTAGCAATGAGGATTGTGCAGTAGGCTATTGGCCAATACATTATCACCACATATTGGCTTTGCTTGAATTTCCCTGCCAATGCATTGTCGTTCGGACCGCTTAAAAATATATAGAGTATCTTTAAACATCGGCTATAGGCTATAGGATCACACTGGTTATAGACCAGCTGTTGTATTATATGTGAGGCACAGCTGAGTGAACATACATTTAAATAATTCGCATTTTTTTTTACTGGGCTGATGGTGCCTGCATCTGAAGGTCAGTCTCACAAATTAATGTTGTTACTCCTATGAACAGAGAAAGTGAAATATTCCTCGAAATAAAAAAAAAGACCCAAGTCGCTCATAACAACAACAATGCAAGCCTATAGATACACTTTCCTACTCATTCATTACAGCTGCAGTGCTGGTTGTAGTGCGAGTGGAGGTAGGAAGAAAGTGCATTTTATGGCTTATAAAAGTGTTGAATACAAAGTGTTGACATGGCTGAGTAAAACTTAAACATGAACTCACTCATAAAAACAGCATCTCTTTTCTGTATTCGTTGACAGTCTCTCTAGTTATGGTCTTAAAAGTTTTGAAATCTCATAGTATCAGCTTTGCTGTAGCTTTCTTTTATGCCTGCTACGTTACTGCAGACCAAGTCATCTGAGACATCCGATTAGCCAGCAGGAGACCTATAGTGCACTTGATTTGCTCTGTCCGGGCCCACCGGGAAGGAAGAGTTTGTACCTTCAGACACATGAAATGGTTAAAAATGGGAACACTTCGCCTACCCAGCACTCAGGGCAGCTGAATCGGGTGCACCTACCGTCAAAAGTTTGAGAGGAATAAAAGAAAATAGGAAAGGAAGGCTTTATAGTTGTTTTTTTTACAGAAATATTTGTCGACCTCTTGGTGACCATTGCCCTAGAGGCACCAATTCATCCAATTTTAGAGAGCCTTGGAGATTCTTCCATAAGTAAGGTGCAAAAAAACTAAAAGCAGATTTACCTAACTCAGTGGAGATTGAAGGGATATCCAGCATTAGCCATCCCTGAGAACGGTTCTGGAATCTCATATGTCTGTAACAATGAAGTACGGTCAGGCGGAAGAATATGCAGGAGGGCTTTATAAATCAAAAGAGTTTAATTAATGCATCGATATATGAGACTTCAAAGAGGGCCAGCCTACTTTCACGCTATGATAAAATGTGTCCAATAGATTCAAGACAGTGATAGCTGCATTCATATTATAAACAATATCACCATAGTCTATAACTGGTATTAATGTGTCAGGACCCGGGGTGAGAAACAGTCACTAATAGTCGGCAGAACCCAGAAGATGACGCAGACACAGCAGTACTAGAGACGGTGGTTTAATCAAGGTAAAAGATCTTCAGGCAAAAAATATAAATCCACAACGTCAAAAGTAAAGCCAAGTGAAAAAATGAATATCCCCCAAAATACAATGAAAATCCACAAAGTGGTAAGAACAGCAGGGAAAAAACAACCTCAAATGACTAATCAAAAATAAACAAACAAAACCAGAGTACCTCTGGAAAATCCAACTAGAGAAAAATATGTTCACAGCATGGCTGGGTGCTAACATACAAACACAGAGCAAAGAACTGATGAACACTAAGGGTTTAAATACCTACAAGGAAATGAGGCACAGGTGCAAACAATAACTAGAACAAGGGAAAAACAAAAGGTTCAAAAAGGCGCAATGGGGGCATCTAGTGACCAAAACCTGAATAGTCCTGGCCAAAACCTGACATTAATGTCTACTGAATGATTTGTTTTCTGCTATTTAATGACAGAATATTTCCTCATACCATTAGGATGGTAATCAGTGGTAGTTTGTGATTGGCTGAATAACCTTAGCTGGGCGGGGTCACATTGTCAACAAAGCACATGACAGCAATATTATGCCAAGTTTTCAAGTTAGTGGTTGTTTCTTTGGGAAAATGTATAAAGTGATCTGTGCATTTCAACAACAGCATAAGTACACCTATTTCACTTTTGCATGTAAGCAGAAGCACCACTGCTTCCCATGCGGCCAATGTGTGTTCTATTTTTAGAACTACGCACAAACATTGCAGCCAGTAGTGATGGACATTCCGGCTCTGTTCAGTGAGCCGGCTCGTTTGGCTCAGCTCACCAAAAAGAGCCGGCTCTTTTGGATCACAAACGGCTCTTTAAAAAAAAATGTTTTGTATTTTTTCAAGTCAGATAGTTTGCGATAGTTTGACTATGATTGGTATTAAAACAATTCTAATTCAAGTATTAAATGAAATCATACTCTACCTTAACCACAATGTATTTAAAAATGCATTGGTTTGTTATGAAAATAAAATGCTATTAAACATTTGAATTAAAATCAAACTTTTTAATGTATATAAACAAAGTGCATATAAATCTGACCATTCAAAACGAATGTAATCTGAACAGCATAATAGAATATTGCACCATATCAAAGAAAAATAAATAACAGATCTCCTCCAAATAGGATCGGACTTCCATTATGGCATCTGCTGAGTGATTCCTTCGTGCTGCGTCCCCAGTTGCTCTCTCGTCAAACAGCATCCAAACCGCAGACGTTTGTGGCACTACTGCTGGTGCTTCTGCTCCATCTGATCCCTCTTCTTCCTGTTGCCCTGGTGCTTGAGCCAGCTGACTGCTGGGGCTGTCCCTCCCTGCTGCTGAGGTTATTCTTTGAAGAGCCTCATCAATCGCTCTGGCATCACTGAATGCTAACTTCTTAAACCTGGGGTCAAGTCCAACGGTTTCTGATAGCACGTGATTATATTCCATTCTGTGGAATTTTCTGTCCATTGATGAAGATAGGGTGTCCATGAACTCTGTCACATGTCCTGTGGTTACATTTGCTTCTCTCTGGCGGCTGGCTGTGATTCACTACAGACCCTTACACAGGAGTATCATTTTTGAGGCTGTCACATAGCTGAAAAGAGAGAACAGTAACTTATTAGTTCAGGTTCATGTTTTGTCTACTGATACTACATTATCATCTACTACTCATATACATATATAATACTGGATTAAATAATGATGTAGTAATAACTGCTTACTCTACCTCTCTCCACTAATCTCCACAGTGACCTGCTCAAAGGGTTCCAGGACTCTGTACACCTCCTCCACCACCTCCCATTCCTCTTGGGTCAGAGCATCAACAGGTGCATTGACAATGGCCAGGGTAGATATGATGGCATCCTTTGACTCAAGAAACCACTTCAACATATAAAATGTTGAATTCTACCTTGTAGTGCAGTCTTGTTTAGGCCTCTGCTCAGGCATCCCCATCTGGCGTTGTGTAGACTTTAGTTTTTCAGCACCTACTGTGCTCCTGTGGAAGTATTCCACAGCTGCTTTCACTTTGTCCACAGTGGGCTTCATCACCTTCAGAGCATCTCTTACAATCAGGTTGATTGTGTGGGCAAGACATGGATGATGGGTCCATTTTAAAATGTTCATGGCTTTGGTTATGTTCGCTGCATTGTCGCTAACAAAACAGACCACTTTTCCATCTACTTGCCATTCTCTGGCCACTCTCAACAGTTCCTCTGTCATGTTCCCTGAGGTGTGTCTGTCGCTGAACTCAAAGCAGTCCAGAAGACAGCTAGACATCGAAATATCTTCAATGAATTGACATGTAACTGACATGTAAGAAGTGGTTACCCTTGATGTCCAGTAAGGCAAACTGCAGTAGCTTTTTGGACTCTTTCACACACTGAAGCCTGTGTGCTCTCGTACAGTTGTGGAATAAGTGATTTTGAAAGTGTTTTCCTGCTTGGAATTGTGCACATTGGATTTAGGCTATTGCTATAATTTCTAAAACCTCTTTCCTCCACGATCGAAAATGGCTGGAAATCGGTGGCAATCATTTTAGCCAATGCAATATCAATGTGGCCTTGTTTTACCCCGCCCTGTGCAACTGGGTCCTGGACTTCCTGACGGGCCGCCCCCAGGTGGTGAGGGTAGGTAACAACATCTCCACCCCGCTGATCCTCAACACTGGGGCCCCACAAGGGTGCGTTCTGAGCCCTCCTGTACTCCCTGTTCACCCAAGACTGCGTGGCCATGCACGCCTCCAACTCAATCATCAAGTTTGCGGATGACACTACAGTGGTAGACTTGATTACCAACAACGACGAGACGGCCTACAGGGAGGAGGTGAGGGCCCTCGGAGTGTGGTGTCCTCACACTCAACGTCAACAAAACAAAGGAGATGATTGTGGACTTCAGGAAACAGCAGAGGGAGCACCCCCCTATCCACATCTAAGATGGCGTAGCATTGTAGACGTGTTTTTGTTTTCTCCTCTCGTGGAAGTTGGTATTTTTCGTATTTCTTGTATATATTAAAAAAAAAAACATATCTATCTCTTCTCGATTTTTAACTCCATCTACGGCTGCCGCCTGGACACTATGATCACTTGGCTACATAGCTGATGCCTGCCGGACTGTCCATGAATTCACGGTACTCCATTCTGTTTATTTGTGTTTTATCTGTCGGCTCTGTGTTTTAACTCAGGCTCTGTGTGTAGTTAATCCGACCCTCTCTGCCTAGTCGTCGCCATTTTTACCTGCTGTTGCTGTGTTAGCTGACTAGCTGCTGTTATCTCACCTGTTGTTTTAGCTAGCTCTCCCAATCAAGACCTGCAATCACTTTATGCCTTACTGTATGTCTCTCTCAAATATCAATATGCCTTGTATACTGTTGTTCAGGCTAGTTATCATTTGTTTTGGTTTGCAATGGACCCCGTAGTTCCACTCTCCGTACCTCTGATACCTCCTTTGTCCCACCTCCCACACATGCGGTGACCTCACCCATTGAGACCAGCATGTTTTTTTTTTTTTTTTTTTTTTTATTTAACCTTTATTTAACCAGGTAGGTAAATTGAGAACACGTTCTCATTTACAATTGCGACCTGGCCAAGATAAAGCAAAGCAGTTCGACACATACAACAACACATAGTTACACATGGAGTAAAAACAAACATATAGTCAATAATACAGTGAAAAAAAATAAGTCTATATACAATGTGAGCAAGTGAGGTGAGATAAGGGAGGTGAAGGCAAACAGATATATGTATAAATAAATAAAATATAAAAAGGCCATGGAGGCGAAGTGAGTACAACAGAGCAAGTAAAATAAAAACTAAAAAAACACTGGAATGGTTGGTTTGCATTGGAAGAAAGTGCAAAGTAGAGACAGAAATAATGGGGTGCAAAGGAGCAAAATAAATTAATAAATAAATACAGTAGGTAAAGAGGTAGTTGTTTGGGCTAAATTGTAGATGGGTTATGTACAGGTGCAGTAATCTATGAGCTGCTCTGACAGCTGGTGCTTAAAGCTAGTGAGGGAGATAGGTGTTTCCAGTTTCAGAGATTTTTGTAGTTCGTTCCAGTCATTGGCAGCAGAGAACTGGAAGGAGAGGCGTCCAAAGGAAGAATTGGTTTTGGGGGTGACTAGAGAGATATACCTGCTGGAGCGCGTGCTACAGGTAGGTGCTGCTATGGTGACCAGCGAGCTGAGATAAGGGGGGACTTTACCTAGCAGGGTCTTGTAGATGACCTGGAACCAGTGGGTTTGGCGACGAGTATGAAGCGAGGGCCAGCCAACGAGAGTGTACAAGTCGCAGTGGTGGGTAGTATATGGGGCTTTGGTGACAAAACGGATGGCACTGTGATAGACTGCATCCAATTTATTGAGTAGGGTTTTGGAGGCTATTTTGTAAATGACATCACCGAAGTCGAGGATTGGTAGGATGGTCAGTTTTACAAGGGTATGTTTGGCAGCATGAGTAAAGGATGCTTTGTTGCGGAATAGGAAGCCAATTCTAGATTTGACTTTGGATTGGAGATGTTTGATGTGGGTCTGGAAGGAGAGTTTACAGTCTAACCAGACACCTAGGTATTTGTAGTTGTCCACATATTCTAAGTCATGTCCAGAGATACAACCTCTCTTATCATCACCCAGTGCCTGGGCTTGCCTCTGCTGTACCCGTGCGCCACCATACCCCTGTCTGCACATTATGCCCAGAATCTATTCTACCACGCCCATAAATCTGCTCCTTTTATTCCTTGTCCCCAACGCTCTAGGCGACCAGTTTTGATAGCCTTTAGCCACACCCTCATCCTACTACTCCTCTGTTCCTCGGGTGATGTGGAGGTAAACCCAGGCCCTGCATGTCCCCAGGCACCCTCATTTGTTGACTTCTGTGATCGAAAAAGCCTTGGCCTCATGCATGTCAACATCAGAAGCCTCCTCCCTAAGTTTGTCTTACTCACCGCTTTAGCACACTCTGCCAACCCTGATGTCCTTGCCGTGTCTGAATCCTGGCTTAGGAAAGCCACCAAAAATTCTGAGATTGCCATACCCAACTATAACACTTTCCGTCAAGATAGAACTGCCAAAAGGGGAGGAGTTGCAATCTACTGCAGAGATAGCCTGCAAAGTTCTGTCATACTTTCCAGGTCTATGCCCAAACAGTTCGAACTTCTAATTTTAAAAATTAATCTCTCCAGAAATAAGTCTCTCACTGTTGCCGCCTGCTACCGACCCCCCTCAGCTCCCAGCTGTGCCCTGGACACCATCTGTGAATTGATCGCTCCCCATCTAGCTTCAGAGTTTGTTCTGTTAGGTGACCTACACTGGGATATGCTTAACACACCGGCAGTCCTACAATCTAAGCTAGATCCCCTCAATCTCACACAAATCATCAAGGAACCCACCAGGTACAACCCTAAATCCCTAAACATGGGCACCCTAATAGACATTATCCTGACCAACTTGCCCTCCAAATACACCTCTGCTGTCTTCAATCAAGATCTCAGCGATCACTGCCTCATTGCCTGTATCCGCTACGGGTCCGCGGTCAAACGACCACCCCTCATCACTGTCAAACGCTCCCTAAAACACTTCTGCGAGCAGGCCTTTCTAATTGACCTGGCCCGGGTACCCTGGAAGGATATTGACCTCATCCCGTCAGTTGAGGATGCCTGGTCATTCTTTAAAAGTTACTTCCTCACCATATTAGACAAGCATGCTCCGTTCAAAAAATGCAGAACTAAGAACAGATATAGCCCTTCACTCCAGACCTGACTGCCCTCGACCAGCACAAAAACATCCTGTGGCGAACTGCAATAGCATCGAAGAGCCCCCGCGATATGCAACTGTTCAGGGAAGTCAGGAACCAATACACGCAGTCAGTCAGGAAAGCAAAGGCCAGCTTTTTCAAGCAGAAATTTGCATCCTGTAGCTCTAACTCCAAAAAGTTCTGGGATACTGTAAAGTCCATGGAGAACAAGAGCACCTCCTCCCAGCTGCCCACTGCACGGAGGCTAGGTAACACGGTCACCACCGATAAATCCGTGATAATCGAAAACTTCGCCCAAGCCTCCCCAGCTTCTCCTTTACCCAAATCCAGATAGCAGATGTTCTGAAAGAGCTGGAAAACCTGGACCCATACAAATCAGCTGGGCTTGACAATCTGGACCCCCTATTTCTGAAACTGTCCGCCGCCATTGTCGCACCCCCTATTACCAGCCTGTTCAACCTCTCCTTCGTATCATCTGAGATCCCCAAGGATTGGAAAGCTGCCGCGGTCATCCCCCTCTTCAAAGGGGGAGACACCCTGGACCCAAACTGTTACAGACCTATATCCATCCTGCCCTGCCTATCTAAGGTCTTCGAAAGCCAAGTCAACAAACAGATCACTGACCATCTCGAATCCCACCGTACCTTCTCCGCTGTGCAATCCGGTTTCCGAGCCGGTCACGGGTGCACCTCAGCCGCGCTCAAGGTACTAAACGATATCATAACCGCCATCGATAAAAGACATTACTGTGCAGCCATCTTCATCGACCTGGCCAAGGCTTTCGACTCTGTCAATCACCATATTCTTATCGGCAGACTCAGTAGCCTCGGTTTTTCTAATGACTGCCTTGCCTGGTTCACCAACTACTTTGCAGACAGAGTTCAGTGTGTCAAATCGGACGGCATGCTGTCCGGTCCTCTGGCACTCTCTATGGGGGTACCTCAGGGTTCAATTCTCGGGCCGACTCTTTTCTCTGTATATATCAATGATGTTGCTCTGGCTGCGGGCGATTCCCTGATCCACCTCTACGTAGACAACACCATTCTGTATACTTCTGGCCCTTCCTTGGACACTGCGCTATCTAACCTCCAAACGAGCTTCAATGCCATACAACACTCCTTCCGTGGCCTCCAACTGCTCTTAAACGCTAGTAAACCCAAATGCATGCTTTTCAACCGTTCGCTGCCTGCACCCGCACGCCCGACTAGCATCACCACCTTGGACGGTTCCAACCTAGAATATGTGGACATCTATAAGTACCTAGGTGTCTGGCTAGACTGCAAACTCTCCTTCCAGACTCATATCAAACATCTCCAATCCAAAGTCAAATCTAGAGTCAGCTTTCTATTTCCCAGCAAAGTCTCCTTCACTCACGCCGGCAAACTTACCCTAGTAAAACTGACTATCCTACCGATCCTCGACTTCGGCGATGTCATCTACAAAATAGCTTCCAATACTCTACTCAGCAAACTGGATGCAGTTTATCACAGTGCCATCCGTTTTGTTACTAAAGCACCTTATACGACCCACCACTGCGACCTGTATGCCCTAGTCGGCTGGCCCTCGCTACATGTTCGTCGTCAGACCCACTGGCTCCAGGTCATCTACAAGGCTATGCTAGGTAAAGTGCCGCCTTATCTCAGTTCACTGGTCACGATGGCTACACCCACCCGTAGCACGCGCTCCAGCAGGTGTATCTCACTGATCATCCCTAAAGCCAAAACCTCATTGGGACGCCTTTCCTTTCAGTTCTCTGCTGCCTGCGAATGGAACGAATTGCAAAAATCTCTGAAGTTGGAGACTTTTATCTCCCTCAACAACTTTAAACATCTGCTATCCGAGCAGCTAACCGATCGCTGCAGCTGTACATAGTCCATCGGTATATAGCCCACCCAATTTACCTACCTCACCCCCCATACTGCTTTTATTTATTTACTTTTCTGCTCTTTTGCACACCAGTATCTCTACTTGAACATGATCATCTGATGATTTATCACTCCAGTGTTAATCTGCTAAATTGTAATTATTCGATTTATTGCCTACCTCCTCATGCTTTTTGCACACATTGTATATAGAGTCTCTTTTTTCTACAATGTTATTGACTTGTTTATTGTGTACTCCATGTGTAACTCTGTGTTGTTGTCTGTTCACACTGCTATGCTTTATCTTGGCCAGGTCGCAGTTGCAAATGAGAACTTGTTCTCAACTAGCCTACCTGGTTAAATAAAGGTGAAATAAAATAAAACATCGACGGGACAGTAGTGGAGAAGGTGGAAAGTTTTAAGTTCCTCGGTGTACACATCACGGACAAACTGAATTGGTCCAGCCACACAGACAGCGTTGTGAAGAAGGCGCAGCAGCGCCTCTTCAACCTCAGGAGGCTGAAGAAATTCGGCTTGTCACCAAAAGCACTCACAAACTTCTACAGATGCACAATCGAGAGCATCCTGTCGGGCTGTATCCCTGCCTGGTACGGCAACTGCTCCGCCCACAACCGTAAGGCTCTCCAGAGGGTAGTGAGGTCTGCACAACGCATCACCGGGGGCAAACTACCTGCCCTCCAGGACACCTACACCACCCGATGTCACAGGAAGGCCATAAAGATCATCAAGGACAACAACCACCCAAGCCACTGCCTGTTCACCCCGCTATCATCCAGAAGGCGAGGTCAGTACAGGTGCATCAAAGCAGGGACCGAGAGACTGAAAAACAGCTTCTATCTCAAGGCCATCAGACTGTTAAACAGCCACCACTAACATTTAGCGGCCGCTGCCAACATACTGACTCAACTCCAGCCACTTTAATAATGGGAATTGATGGAAATTATGTAAAAATGTACCGCTAGCCACTTTAAACAATGCCACTTAATATAATGTTTACATACCCTACATTACTCATCTCATATGTATATACTGTACTCTATACCATCTACTGCATCTTGCCTATGCCGTTCTGTACCATCACTCATTCATATATCTTTATGTACATATTCTTTATCCCTTTACACTTGTGTGTATAAGGTAGTAGTTGTGGAATTGTTAGGTTAGATTACTTGTTGGTTATTACTGCATTGTCGGAACCAGAAGCACAAGCATTTTGCTACACTCGCATTAACATCTGCTAACCATGTGTATGTGACAAATAAAATTTGATTTGATTTGATTTGGACTAATGGCAGCTCCGGACTGAGGGGCAGCTCCGGACTGAGGGGCAGCTCCGGGCTGAGGGGGAGCTCATGACTGGAGGGCAGCTCATGACTGGAAGGCAGCTCAATACTGGAGGGCAGCTCATGACTGGAGGGCAGCTTATGACTGGAGGGAAGCTCATGACTGGAGGGCAGCTCATGACTGGAGGGCAGCTCATGACTGGCAGGCAGCTCATGACTGGCGGGCGGCTCTGGCGGCTCCTGACTGGCGGGCGGCTCTGGCGGCTCCTGACTGGCGGCCGGCTCTGGCGGCTCCTGACTGGCGGCCGGCTCTGGCGGCTCCTGACTGACGGACGGCTCTAGCGGCTCCTGACTGACGGATGGATCTGACGGCTCGGGACAGACGGGCGGCTCAGATGGCGCTGGGCAGGCGGGCGGCTCAGACGGCTCTGGGGCAGGCAGCTCAGACGGCGCTGGGCAGGCGGGCAGCTCAGACGGCGCTGGGCAGGCGGGCAGCTCAGACGGCGCTGTGCAGGCGGGCAGCTCAGATGGCGCTGGGCAGGCGGGCAGTGCAGGCGTCGTTGGACAGACGGCCGACTCTGACCTGCCCGAGGCGCACTGTAGGCCTGGTGCGTGGTGCCGGAACTGGTGGTACCGGACTGGAGACACGCACCACTAGGCGAGTGCGGGGAGCAGGAACAGGGCACACTGGATTCTCATGGCGCACTATAGGCCTGGTGCGTGGTACCGGCACTGGTGGTACCAGGCTGAGGGCACGCACCTCAGGGCGAGTGCGGGGAGAAGGAACAGTGCGTACAGGGCTCTGGAGATGCACAGAAAGCAAAGGAAGAGTGCGTGGAGGAGGAACAGAGTTCTGGAGACGCACAGGAAGCCTGGTGCGTGGTATAGGCACTGGTGGTACTGGGCTGGGGCGGGAAGGTGGCGCCGGATATACCGGACCGTGCAGGCGTACTGGCTCCCTTGAGCACCGAGCTTGCCCAACCTTATCTGGTTGAATGCTCCCCGTAGCCCGACCAGTGCGGGGAGGTGGAATAACCCGCACTGGGCTGTGTTGGCGAACCGGGGACACCATGCGTAAGGCTGGTGCCATGTATGCCGGCCCGAGCAGACGCACTGGAGACCAGACGCGTTGAGCCGGCTTCATGGCACCTGGCTTAATGCTCACTCTTGCCCGGCCGATACGTGGAGCTGGAATGTACCGCACCGGGCTAAGCACACGTACAGGAGACACCGTGCGCTCTTCCGCATAACACGGTGTCTGCCCGTACTCCCGCTCTTCACGGTAAGCATGGGAAGTGGGCGCAGGTTTCCTACCTGACTTCGCCACACTACCCTTTATCCCCCCCCCCCCCAAGACATTTTGGGGGTTTCTTCTCGGGCTTCCTGGCCAGCCGTGTTCCCTCATAACACCGGTTCCCCTTCTCAGCTGCTTTCGCTCTCCTAGCTACCTCCACCTGTTCCCATGGAAGGCGATCCTTACCAGCCATGATCTCCTCCCATGTGTAGCAACCGTTTCCGTGCAACACGTCCTCCCAAGTCCATTTCTCCTGGTCCCGCTGCTGCTGCCGCTGCTGCCCGTTGCTACGCTGCTTGGTCCGAGATTGGTGGGTGGTTCTGTGACGGCAGCCTTCCCTATCTTCACTAGAAGAGAGGGTGTAACAGGGATCGGACCAAGACGCAGAGTAGCCCATGTTCAACATGTTTAATTAACAAGACGAATACTGTGAACACTTACAAATATTACAAAATAACAAACGTGGCAAACCGAAACAGCCCTATCTGTTTTACTGGTAATGGGGACATACGTAAATGTCAACAAAATAACTTGTTGATCAGTGTGTGTGTGTTTGAACTATTTAACTGTACTGAATGCTTAAAAGGCCGCATTTTTTTAAATATCGGTTATTGGTATCAGTATCAGGTTTTTGGGCAAGGAAAATATCTGATATCGGTATCGGGCAAAATTTGTATATTGGTGCATCCTAATTACTACACTCTGTAAATGTAACTACATTTCTACTCTCTCTGTAAATGTAACTTCATTACTATTCTCTCTGTAAATGTAACTACATTACTATTCTCTCTGTAAATGTAACTACATTACTATTCTCTCTGTAAATGTAACTACGTTACTACTCTCTCTTTAAATGTAAATATGATCTATGATCTATGATGGCACCGGGAAGAAATGGCAGCCGTTTTACGTGCGTCTAACAATCTTCTCTTTATGTGTGTTTTTCGCATTATTTGTAACTTCTTTTGTACATAATGTTTCTGCCACCGTATCTTACGGCAAAAAAGAGCTTCTGGATATCAGGACAGCGATCACTCAACTCGGATTAGGCAAATATTTTTTCTTCAACAAGCAGGACACACAGGATATACTTCAGACACCCGACAAGGCCGAAATCCCTGTCATTGTCAAGAGAAAGAGACGCAGGTATAGAGGACAAAGGGCGGGGTAACTCGAAAGGATCCGCCGATGGCAAGTGGGGAATCTGCCCTTACCATAAATATTACTTGCCAACGTACAATCATTCGACAATAAATTAGATAAGGTACGATCACGAATATCCTACCAACAGGACATCAAAAACTGTAATATCTTATGTTTCACCAAATCATAGCTGAATGACGACATGGAAAACATTCAGCTGGCGGGATATATGCTGCACCGGCTAGATAGAACAGCCCAATCTGAAAAGACGACAAAGGGGGAGGTCTGGGTATATTTGTAATCAACAGTTGGTGCAAGATATCTCTAGATTTTGCTCGCCTGAAGTAGAGTATCTCATGATAAGCTGTAGACCACACTATTTGCCAAGAGAGTTTTCATCAATTTTTTTCGTGGCTGTTTATTTACCACCACAGACGGATGCTTGCACTAAGACCGCACTGAGTCAGCTGTTTGAGGAAATAAGCAAACAGGAAACTGCTCACCCAGAGGCAGCGCTCCTCATGCCCGGGGACTTTAATGCAGGGAAACTTAAATCAGTTCTACATAATTTCTATCAGCATGTCAAATGCACAACCAGAGGGAAAAAAAATCTAGATCACCTTTACTCCACACACAGAGATACATACAAAGCTCTCCCTCGCCCTCCATTTGGCAAATCTGACCATAATTCTATCCACCTGATTCCTGCTTACAAGCAAAAATTTAAGCAGGAAGCACCCGTGACTCGGTCTATAAAAAAAGTAGTCAGATGAAGCAGATGCTAAACTACAGGACTGTTTTGCTAGCACAGACTGGAATATGTTCTGGGATTCTTCCGATGGCATTGAGGAGTACACCACATCAGTCACTGCCTTAATCAATAAGTGCACCAAGGACGTCGTCCCCACAGTAACTGTACGTACATACCACAACCAGAAGCCATGGATTACAGGCAACATTCGCACTGAGCTAAAGGGTAGAGCTGCCGCTTTCAATGTGTGGGACTCTAACCCGGAATATTATAAGAAATCCTGCTATGCCCTCAGACCAAACCATCAAACGGGCAAAGTGCCAATACAGTACTAAGATTGACTCGTACTACACCGGCTCCGGCGCTCGTTGGATGTGGCAGGGCCTGCAAACTGTTACAGACTACAAAGGGAAGCAGAAGCCGCGAGCTCCCCAGTGACACAAGCCTACCAGACGAGCTAAATCACTTCTATGCTCTCTTCACAAGCAACACTGAGACATGCATGAGAGTGTGATCATGCTCTCCATAGCCGACTTGAGTAAGACCTTTAAACAAGTCAACATTCACAAGGCCGCTGGGCCAGATGGATTACCAGAACGTGTGCTCCGGGCATGTGCTGACCAACTGGCAGTTGTCTTTACTGACATTTTCAACATGTCCCTGATTGAGTCTCTAATACCAACATGCTTCAAGCATACCACCATAGTCCCTGTGCTCAGGAGCACTAAGGTAACCTGCCAAAATGACAGTCTCTCTTCCGCCCTCCATACCTCAGTGTTCCTTCTCCCTCCATACCTCAGTGTTCCTCCTCCCTCCATTCCTCAATCTCTCTCCTCCCTCCATACCCCAGTGTTCCTTCTCCCTCTATACCTCAGTGTTCCTCCTCCCTCCATTCCTGTCTCTCTCCTCCCTCCATACCCCAGTGTTCCTTCTCCCTCTATACCTCAGTGTTCCTCCTCCCTCCATTCCTCAGTCTATCTCCTCCCTCCATACCCCAGTGTTCCTTCTCCCTCTATACCTCAGTGTCTCCTCCTCCCTCCATTCCTCAGTCTATCTCCTCCCTCCATACCCCAGTGTTCCTTCTCCCTCTATACCTCAGTGTTCCTCCTCCCTCCATTCCTGTCTCTCTCCTCCCTCCATACCCCAGTGTTCCTTCTCCCTCTATACCCCAGTGTTCCTTCTCCCTCTATACCTCAGTGTTCCTCCTCCCTCCATTCCTGTCTCTCTCCTCCCTCCATACCTCAGTGTCTCCTCCTCCCTCCATTCCTCAGTCTCTCTCCTCCCTCCATACCCCAGTGTTCCTTCTCCCTCTATACCTCAGTGCCTCCTCGTCCCTTGTTACCTCCGTCTCTATATTCCCTTCCAACATGCTCATTCAGCTCTCCTTTCTAGCTTTGTAGAAACATGCCTCTATGGCAGGACAAGAAAACAGAGGGATGGAGAGAAGAGAGGACAGCCGAGCCGATACATCTAGTATTTCTGCTGCTCTCTGTTGCTGAGTCTGTTAGTTAGTCTAAGTTTGTATATTTTCTAATGACCAGAGAGTGTAAACTTGAATACTCTATTTTGCAGTGCATCAGATGTGATCATTTGGCCATGCTGCATTTGTATCCATGTTGCCCCTCCTTTCAGGATCTTGACCCACATGTACTGACCCACATGGCTGATGCAAGATGTGACGTCTGGGTCTATTTGGAAGGTTATTTTCATTTTTTTTAGCAGTCAGAGATAGGAAAAGGTCCAATCTCAATCTGAACCCGATGACTTTTGTTTCAATATTGAAAGTGTGAACTCGACATGAATGAGTAACATTCATAACACACCTTAACATATCACACAAGCATCATTTATTTCAGACATCGCAGAGACACAGTTTATGTGAGAATGTATCCATTCGAAGGGAGCGTTCAAGGACACTGTCTCCTATCTCAGTCGTTCCAACTGAGCTCATTCACTGATTAAGCTCTTCACTTACCTAATCAGGGTGTTTTAATTGCGCCGGAGTGGAGTGGAGTGGAGTGGAGTGGGGGGGGGGGGGGGGGGAGAAGGGAGGTAGAGCAGGATGGTGGCGGGACTCTACAATTAATCCATTGCTCACTGACACAAAAACGAAAACCTGGAGAAGAGTCCCCTAAGCAAGCTGGTCCTGGGGGTCTGTTTGTGAGGACAGCAACACAATTAGACCCAACCAAATCATTAGAAAACAAAAGAAGACAGGCTATGTGCACACTACCCACAAAATGAGGTGGAAACTGAGCTGCACTTCCTGACCTCCTGCCAAATGTATGACCATATTAGAGACACTGCTCAAAACCGTTAAACCAGAGGTGGGAGGCGTCTGCACTCCAATATAATTCATCACCTGCCTTCTATAATTAAATAAAACTGAATCAAAAATGTTCTTTTGGAACTACAGGAAACCCTTTAAATGATTTAACTCCAATGATACCCCATATGATATCTCTTTGTTAGCCCTGGCCACTTGGTTAAGCCAAAAGCAGCAGTTAAAGGTGTATTACTCCCTACTATGGAGACAGTCAGAGCCTGAAGCAAGCTAACATGAGTCACGGATCCAAATGGGCCACTGGATTTGTCTGAGAAATGACTCACCTCTCCTCGAGCAGAAAGGTTAGTTTAAAGTGACTAGTTATGTAAGGCTTGATTGGCTGAAATACCACATGGTGGCTGATGGTGAGTGTTGCATGTGGCTCTCCCACTGTGACTGGACTGATTGAATCCAGACTCCTGAGGAGCGGTGAGTGGCTCACCATGTATCCTTGTTTAGATGCTCTGTCCCCAATCAATCTCTCCCTCTCTCTCCCTCTCTCTCTCTCTCTCCTTCTCTCCTTCTCTCTTTCTCTCTCTCTCTCTCTCTCTCTCTCTCTCTCTCTCTCTCTCTCTCTCTCTCTCTCTCTCTCTCTCTCCCTCTCTCTTTCTCTCCCTCTCTCCCTCCCTCTCTCTTTCTCTCTCTCTCTCTCTCTCCCTCTCTCTTTCTCTCGCTCTCTCTCTCTCTCAATTTCGCTACACTCGCAATAACATCTGCTAACCATGTGTATGTGACCAATACATTTTGATTTGATTTGAATTTCAATTCATTTCAATTAAAAGGCATTATTGGCATGGGAAACGTATGTTAACATTGCCAAAGCAAGTGAATTAGATAATAAACAAAAGTGAAATAAACAATACAAATTAACAGTAAACATTTCTCTCTCTTGCTCTCTCTCTCTCTCTCTCTCTCTCTCTCTCTCTCTCTCTCTCTCTCTCTCTCTCTGTCTCACTCATTGCTGGTCCCACAGGATGTGTCAGAGCTGGTCTAAATTCTAGTAATGGTGTCGCCTGGACACTGGAATGCCATGTCTTACACATCAGCTCTCAGGTTTATTTTCATTGCTCTGCGACTCCCTGTCTGTCTCTGTGGGAGTTCTCTGTCTCCTCATCCGGACTCAGGGAGTGTTGAGCTGTCGGGGAACAGGGTGACACATTTTAAGCAAACTGAGCTTGGGTACATCCAACAAGCTGTTTTTATTTTCTCACAAACTCCTGGATCTTTGGAGTCTTTTTTTCATGACAGGCATTTGGACAGGCATGAATTGTTAAAGGTAGGACAAACATAATTTCAAACAGACCATATGACTTAATATATATATAATATATAGACACACGCACGCATGCACACATGCACACACCTCAATGATCAATTACGGTTGTGATCTCACTCTTCACTCTGTCAGCCAAGTGTGTGTGTGTGTCTGTGTGTGTATGTGTGTGTGCGTGCATGCATTTGTGCGTGCGTGTGTGTGTGTTTGATTCCTCCTGGCTGTCATTTTGCAGTTGTCAGGTTGAGGGATCCCTTTGAGAGCTTGTAAAATGGAGCGAGGACACCGCCAGTGATGGGATTAGGTCAGAGAGGCCAGTGGGTCTGTCAATAGCAATCACCCTAACAGCACAGCCACTCTACCCAAAATAACACACAGGTCATATTCCAAATGCCACCCTTTTCCCTTTATAGTGCACTGTTTTTGATGAGGGCCTATAAGTAGGGAAGGCCATTTGGGACGCCGAACATTCCTCACACTGTGTCCTCTGGGAGACTGGAGTCCCTTATATCCCTATTCTGCTTCAGCACCTTGTCGCGCTGCACTACAATCAAGTTTGATCCATAGTGTACATCAGTGGAGGCTGCTGAGGGGAGAACGACTCATAATAATGGCAGGACTGAGCAAATGGAATGGTATCAAACACCTGGAAACCAATGTGTTTGATGTATTTGATACCATTCCACTTACCATTCCACCACTCCAGTCATTATCACGAGCCGTTCTCCCCAGTTAAGGGGCCATCGACTTCCTGTGGTCTACATACTGTGTTATTATCTGTTTGTGTATTGTGGCATCATGAGGGTTTGCTACTTCTCACATCAGTTCCCATAGGCAATGAAAGCTGTAGCTCCCAATGAAGACTACCACTCCCATACCTGCACTACTAGGTTTGCAGATGCAGAGAGTGTCAAAATACATGTGATTTCTTCAAATGAGGGGACTAGATACAGTTGGAGTTGGAAGTTTACATACACTTAGGTTGGAGTCATTAAAACTCATTTTACAACCACTCCACAAATTTCTTGTAAACAAACTATAGTTTTGGCAAGTCGGTTAGGACATCTACTTTGTTCAACAATTGTTTACAGACAGATTATTTCACTTATAATTCACTGTATCACAATTACAGTGGGTCAGAAGTCTACATACACTAAGTTTACTATGCCATTAAACAGCTTGGAAAATTCCAGAAAATTATGTCATGGCGTTAAAAGCTTCTGATAGGCTAATTGACATAATTTGAGTCAATTGGAGGTGTACCTGTGGATGTATTTCAAGGCCTACCTTCAAACCCAGTGCCTCTTTGCTTGACATCATGAGAAAATCAAAAGAAATCAGTCAAGACCTCAGAAAACAGTTTTTACACCTCCACAAGTCTGGTTCATCCTTGGTAGCAATTTCCAAATGCCTGAAGGTACCACGTTCATCTGTACAAACAATAGTACGCAAGTATAAACACCATGGGAGCACGCATCCGTCATACCGCTCAGGAAGGAGACGTGTTCTGTCTCCTAGAGATGAACGTACTTTGTTGTGAAAATTGCAAATCAATCCCAGAACAACAGCAAAGGACCGTGTGAAGATGCTGGAGGAAACAGGTACAAAAGTATCTGTATCCACAGTAAAAACGAGTCCTATATCGACATAACTTGAAAGGCCGATCAGCAAGGAAGAAGCCACTGCCCGTAAAACTGACATAAAAATGCCGGACTGCGGTTTACAACTGCACATGGGGACAAAGATCGTACTTTTTGGAGAAATGTCATCTGGTCTGATGCAACATAAATAGAACTGTTTGGCCATAATGGCCATCGTTATGTTTGGAGGAAAAAAGGGATGCAAGCCGAAGAACAGCATCCCAACCGTGAAGCACGGGGGTGGCAGCACATGTTGTGGGGGTGCTTTGCTGCAAGAGGGACTGGTGCACTTCACAAAATAGATGGCATCATGAGGGAGTAAAAGTATGTGGATATATTGAAGCAACATCTCAAGACATCAGTCAGGAAGTTAAAGCTTGGTCGCAAATGGGTCTTCCAAATGGACAATGACCCCAAGCATACTTCCAAAGATGTGGCAAAATGGCTTAAGGACAACAAAGTCAAGGTATTGGAGTGGCCATCACAAAGCCCTGACCTCAATCCTATAGAACATTTGTGGGCAGAACTGAAAAAGCGTGTGCGAGCAAGGAGGCCTACAAACCTGACTCAGTTACACCAGCTCTGTCAGGAGGAATGGGCCAAAATTCACCCAACTTATTGTGGGAAGCTTGTGGAAGGCTACCCGGAACGTTTGACCCAAGTTAAACAATTTAAAGGCAATGCTACCAAATACAAATTGAGTGTATGTAAACTTCTGACCCACTGGGAATGTGATGAAAGAAATAAAAGCTATAAAAGCTGAAATAAATCATTCTCTCATTTGCTATTATTCTGACATTTCACATTCTTAAAATAAAGTGGTGATCCTAATTGACCTAAGACAGGGAATTTTTACTAGGATTAAATGTCAGGAATTATGAAAAACTGAGTTAAATTGAATTTGGATAATGTGTATGCAATCTTCCAACTTCAACTGTACATAGTGCTTTAATTTCTAAACGGTAACACAGATGTGTATGAAAATACACTAAAGTAAAAGCTGACATGCTGTACTGCCTGTCACCGAAAATGAAACATTCTATCGCAAATCTAAAATGTTGGGGTATAGAGACAAATCAAAAAATGTAAGCTTCACTGTCCAAGTACATATGGAGGGAGTGTATATGGGATAAGTGTATACATCTGCAAGATATAGGCTGGAAGGAGGACTTTTGCATTACCGAAGCAGTTCCTCCACATTACAGGAAGTGCTGCCTTAGGAGTCAATCCAAGTGTGATATGATTAACTTTTCCATTAAAGAACCACAGAGCTCCTTCTCTCTCAATCTGTTCCAATAAAAAAACAAGGACACGTAAAACACGCTCACTGATGTGTTATTTTTTACTCTGTCTTTCTTTACAATACACAAACACAATAATAGCTGTCTGTCTGACCTACCTACCAACACACAACCTTTCCTACCATTCATTTCAGTCCCTTTCCATCAGCACCACCTATACTATGTCACTCCCCCAGCAGAGTAGAAAACATATGGCCCCTTAGACAATATTGTTCTCGTTCCCTCCTTCCGTCACTCCCACTTCCATTCTTCTTTTCTCTCATTTCACTTCCATCTCCCCAGTTTCGTTTCACTCTTTTTTCCCTCCTGACTGAATGTTCAATGCCATCATCGAAACACCGGGTCAGAGTTTTAGAACTAGGCCAATGGTTAGGGTCAGGGTCAGGGTCAGGGTTCCAGCCTGTGAGTAGTGATAAACACCCCATCTTAACCCTAACCCTTCAATGGGAGCAGTTCGGTAATTACAGTTAATGGGAGAAGTTTGGTCATTGCGGTAAACAGAAGCAGTTCTGTAATTCCTCCCTCCATTCCCTCCTCCCTCCTCCTTCCAAGTGCATCCCAAATGGCACTCAGTGGCCTGCAAAAGTATTCACACCCCTTGGCATTTTTACAACCTGGAATTAAAATAAATGTTTTGGGGGTTTCTTCAACATGCCTACCACTTTGAAGATGCAAAATATTTTTGGTTAAAACAAACAAGAAATAAGACAAAAAAAACAGAAAACTTGAGCGTGCATAACTATCCCCCCCCCAAAAAAAATGCAATACTTTGTAGAGCCACCTTTTGCAGCATTTACAGCTGCAAGTCTCTTGGGGTATGTCTCTATAAGCTTGGCACATCTGGCCAGTGGGATTTTTGCCCATTCTTCAAGGCAAAACTGCTCCAGCTCCTTCAATTTGGATGGGTTCTGCTGGTGTACAGCAATCTTTAAGTCATACCACAGATTCTCAATTGGACTGAGGTCTGGCCTTTGACTAGGCCACTCCAAGACATTTAAATGTTTCCCCCTTAAACCACTCGAGTGTTGCTTTAGCATTGTGATTAAGGTCATTATTCTGCTGGAAGGTGAACCTCCATCCCAGTCTCAAATCTCTGGAAGACTGAAACATGTTTCCCTACAAGAATTTCCCTGTATTTAGCACCATCCATAATTTCTTAAATCCTGACCAGTTTCCCAGTCCCTGCCGATGAAAAACATCCCCACAGCATTATGCTGCCACCACCATACATCACTGTGGGGATGCTGTTCTCGGGGAGATGAGAGGTGTTGGGTTTGCACCAGACATAGCATTTTCCTTGATAGCCAGAAAGCTACAATTTAGTCTCATCTGACCAGAGTACCTTCTTCCATATGTTTGAAAATTCTCCCAATTTCCTTTTGGTGAACACCAAATATGTTTGCTTATTTTAAGCAATGGCTTTTTTCTGGACACTCTTCTGTTAAGCCCAGCTTTAAGTTGTCCTATGGACAGATACTCCAATCTCTGCTGTGGAGCTTTGCAGCTCCTTCAGGGTTATCATGAAAATCAGTCTTCTGATGAAAACGTCTGTAGAGTCCAAATGGTTTGACCTACACTCTATGGAAAGGAGAGACTCTCACAAACCCGATGAAGATCTCCGTTTGCTCTGTGACCCCCACAAGTGCCACGGGACTCGTCTGAAGGTAACCGGTACCGGTAAAAAAAAAAATGGAAGTATGAAGGTAGTTTTCTGCCTAACCAAAAAAGGGGTTAAATATGTGTAAAAAAAAAAATCAAATAATTTCCTAAGCTTTTTATATCTCTTAGATACAGTATAGGACAAACACTTCAAAACCTTGTTCCTTATCATACGTTTTTTTGACAGTATTTTTTGCCATTTATGAATGTGTTATTCATTGCGTTTCTCTGGGCTATAGTAGTAACCTAATGGCCAAATTCAATATTTGATCAACTGCTTAGACTCTTTAGAAATAACAAACAACTGTCACTGAGCTCAACACAATCTGCCAGGGCTCTGCCAGCACTGATCTCTCTTCAAACACCTGCTATTGGCAAAACACTAAATCCTCTGTCACCATGGCACTTCACTTACAGAAAATAACAGACATGTACCACCCCATCTACATAAAGTACTGGGTCGGCCGAGAGAGGAGAGCCTTACGGGAATACCAAGAACAGAGCTCCCTCCTCCTCGGCCCATCCATACTATACGTGTCCCAAATGGAAGCCTATTCTCTATATAGTGCACTACTTTTGAACATGGCCCTATGTAATGCACTATAGGGGGGTATATAGGGAATAGGGTGCCATTTGGGACGCACAACTGTGGCCTCCAGCTGTTGATCCTGCATACAGACTCACTCCCAGTAGCAGGGTTTATAGATATCTCTCTCCCAGCTATCCATTAGCACTGAAACATCCCGTCAGACCCATTTATTTACTCTGCATTCTGCTCAATCTAGCCTTTAGGGGGCACATAATGTGGTGGTGCTAATGGGGCAGAATGAATAAGCTGTGGGGGCTGAAGTTCAATTAATTGAATGACAGACTTGCTGAGTGCTTCAATAACACATGTAAACCTCCTCAACAAGTTTCTCCCCCGTTTCTTGGAAAGACAGTGCTGGTTTAAAGCATTAACCTTAATTAGACCCAAAGCAGTTAAAATACTTAACTGCCTTATGATATCAGATTTTATGACTGAGAATTAATCCCCTTTCCCTAGGCGAAATATGAGAGGGAAATAATGTACAATAATATCTGGCATTTAGCAGACACTTTTATCTAAAGCAACTTACAGTCATGCGAGCATACATTTTGCGTATGGGTGGTCCCAGGAATCTAACCCACTGTCCTGGCATTGCAAGCACCATCCTCTACTAAATGAGCCTACATTTTATTTCCAAATGTTGGGTCACCTTGAGTCCAAACCCCCCTCCAGTCTTCCCTTAAAACCTCTACCGCTTCTCTCTCCCGGATCCGGGATCCTCCTCATCAAAAAGGCTGACTAGCATAGCCTAGCCTAACGCGACAGGAATATCATATAGTATAATTTTCATGAAATCACAAGTCCAATACAGCAAATGAAAGATAAACATCTTGTGAATCCAGCCATCATTTCCGATTTTTAAAATGTTTTACAGCGAAAACACAATATGTATTTCTATTAGCTAACCACAATAGCAAAAGACTCAACCGCATATTTTCACCATTTTTCTACCACATAGGTAGCTATCACAAAACCGACCAAATAGAGATATAATTAGTCACTAACCAAGAAAACTTCATCAGATGACAGTCCTATAACATGTTATACAATAAATTTATGTTTTGTTCGAAAATGTGCATATTTGAGGTATAAATCATAGTTTTACATTGCAGCTACCATGAAAAATATCACCAAAGCAGCCAGAATAATTACAGAGAGCAACGTGAAATACCTACATACTCATCATAAAACATTTATGAAAAATACATGGTGTACAGCAAATGAAAGATAAACATCTTGTGAATCCAGCCAATATTTCCGATTTTTTAAAGTGTTTTACAGCGAAAACACAATATAGCATTATATTAGCTTACCACAATAGCCAAACATACAAATGCATTTATTAGCAGCAAAAGGTAGCGATCGCAAAAACCAGCAATAGATATAAAATTAATCACTAACCTTGACCAACTTCATCAGATGACAGTCTTATAACGTCAGGTTATACAGTACACTTATGTTTTGTTTGAAAATGTGCATATTTAGAGCTGCAAACCGTGGTCATACATTGTGAATATGTAGCATCGATTCACCAGAATGTCCGGAGCTATTTTGGACACTCACCTAATCTGACCAAAGAACTCATCATAAACTTTACTAAAAAATACATGTTGGACAGCAAATGAAAGATACACTAGTTCTTAATGCAACCGCCGTGTTCGATTTTGAAAAACAACTTTACCATAACAAACAGTTTACGTTATAGCGTGACAGCGCCCGCCAAAACGGCGGATAATAGGACTCAACATTTTCCACAGAAATACGAAATAACATCATAAATTGTTCTTACTTTTTCTGAGCTTCCATCAGAATCTTGTACAAGAAGTCCTTGGTCAAGAATAAATCGTTGTTTGGTTTTAGAATGTCCTTTTCTCCTGTCGAATTAGCAACCTTAGCTAGCCATGTGGCACGAAGATGCCCATCTTCTCTTGACGCATAGAACGGAAAAGTCCAAATAAACGTTGAATAAACTGATAGAACGCGGTTAAAAAAACCTGCTTTACGATGTTATTATCACATGTATCAAATAAAATCATAGCCGCAGATATTAGCTGTGTATACCGAACGCTTATCATAAGACAATATGGAGGTGCTTCCCGCGCCTAGGTAGAGAAAGGAAATTCTGGACACGTCATTCCAAAAGCTCTTGTTCGACCTCAGATCAAGCTAGACACCCCATTCCACCTTCCACTGCCTGTTGACATCTAGTGGAAGGCGTATGCAGTGCATGCATATCCATAAATATAAGGCAATTCAATAGGCAGGCCCTGAAACAGAGCCTCGTTTTGAGATTTTTCACTTCCTGTCTTTAAGTTTCCTGCCAAATGAGTTCTGTTTTACTCACAGATATGATTCAAACAGTTTTAGAAACTTGAGAGTGTTTTCTATCCAATAGTAATAATAATATGCATATTACGATTCTTTCCCAAAGTGAAAACAGCGCCCCCTATTAAGAAGAAGATTTATTAACCTCTAACGCCTCACAAACCCGGATCCGGGAGCACCCCCAACACAAAAGCTGACTAGCATAGCCTAGCCTAAAGTTACAGGGATATCATAAAATAAAATGTTCATGAAATCACAAGTCCAAGACACCAAATGAAAGATACAGATCTTGTGATTCAAGCCATCATCTCTGATTTGTAAAATGTTTTACAGGGAAGACACAATATGTAAATCTATTAGCTAACCACGTTAGCAAAAGACAACAATTTTCTTACTCCACCATTTTCTTACTGCATCAGTAGCTATCACCAATTCGGCCAAATAAAGATATTGATAGCCACTAACCAAGAAAAAACCTCATCAGATGACAGTCTGATAACATATTTATTGTATAGGATAGGTTTTGTTAGAAAAATTTGCATATTTCAGGTATAAATCATAGTTTACAATTGCACCCACCATCACAACTCGACTAGAATAAATACAGAGAGCAACGTGTATTACCTAATTACTAATCATAAAACATTTCTTAAAAATATACAGCGTACACTAATTGAAAGACACAGATCCTGTGAATCCAGACAATATTTCAGATTTTCTAAGTGTCTTACAGCGAAAACACAATAAATCGTTATATTAGCATAGCACATGTGCAAACATTACCCCAGCATTGATTCACGGCAAAAAGAGCGATAGCATTATCACCACCAAAATTTATTAATTTTTTCACTAACCTTCTCAGAATTCTTCAGATGACACTCCTGTAACATCATATTACAACATACATATAGAGTTTGTTCGAAAATGTGGATATTTAGCCACCAAAATCGTTGTTATATAATGAGAAAAGTAGCCAAGCTGGTCAGAAAATGTCGGAAGCCATATTGGACAGTGATCTAGTCTTATACATAAATACTCATAAACTTGACTAAAAAATACAGGGTGGACAGCGATTGATAGACAATTTAGTTCTTAATGCAATCGCTGAATTACATTTTTTAAATTATCCTTACTTTTCAATACAGGTTGCGCCAAAGCGAAGCTACACCAAAGAAAATGGCGGCATAAGCGTTTAACATTTTTCGACAGAAACACGATTTATCATCATAAATAGTTCTTACTATGAGCTGTTCTTCCATCAGAATCTTGGGCAATGAATCCTTTCTCCGGTCTAATCGTCTTTTGGTCGAAAGATGTCCTCTTGTCCCGTCGAAATGGCCATTAACGTTCACCATGCACTCGAAAAGTGCCCAGCTCCTCGAAGTGCGTCACACAGAAATGCCATAAAATCGCCCTAAACGGATATAAATTGCTATAAAACGGTTCAAATTAACTACCTTATTATGTTTTTTACACCTATAACGAGTAAAAACATGACCGGAGAAATATTACTGGCTAAACAACAGCTTGGAAGGAGGCAAGTCCGACGTCCATCGTGCGTCAGGCGCAGAGACGAAAAGAAAGCTACTTCCGGTCATTGGTGTTTTATACAGGCCCTGATTGCGCAATCGACTCCATTCAAAGCGTCACCACTTACTGACATCTAGAGGAAGACGTAGGCAGTGTTTGTTTCTCCATAGCATTTACAGGGACATTAAAACTGACCTGGGAACAGGGGCCA
This sequence comes from Salvelinus fontinalis, assembly GCF_029448725.1. NCBI lineage: Eukaryota > Metazoa > Chordata > Actinopteri > Salmoniformes > Salmonidae > Salvelinus > Salvelinus fontinalis. The sequence continues at coordinate 30,922,177 of NC_074692.1, read as the reverse complement.
CGATTTCTGAAATCTCACTCCCTGTCATGAAAAGTGCTGTAGAAGGAGTTCTGTTTCACTCAGAGACATAATTCCAACGGCTATAGAAACTAGAGAGTGTTTTCTATCCAAAAATAATAATAATATGCATATTGTACGAGCAAGAATTGAGTACTAGGCAGTTTAATCTGGAGACCGATTTATGCTAAGTCAAAACAGCACCCCCTATATTCGCAAGAAGTTAACCTACTTTGGAAACACACACACACACACAGACACACACACACAGACAAATACACAGACACAGATGCAACCACACAGTTTTTAGCTCAGCACGCAGGCATTCCATCTCACCCACCAATACTTATTAATTCAGAACGACTGAAGCTTCCTCCAACACCACAGTTTTTATGCATCATTTCCCCCTACTCTTATTTGAACTTGGGAGGTCATATTTATATCTGTGGACAGAAATGAATATAGATTGACGTCATAAAGATCAACTCATTCCTGCTCTTTATGGTGACGGCGTCTCAAATGGCACACTATTCCCTAAGCACACTCTTAGAAAAAAGGGTTCCAAAAGGGTTCTTTGGCTGTCCCCATAGGACAACCCTTTTTGGTTTCAGGTAGAACCCTTTTGGGTTCCATGCAGAACCCTCTGTGGAAAGAGTTCTACATGGAACCCAAAAGGGTTCTATCTGGAACCAAAAAGGGTTCTCCCTGGAACCAAAAACGGTTATTCAAAGGGTTCTCGTATGGGGACAGCCATAGAACCATTTTAGTTTTAGTTTTTAAGAGTGCAGTGCACTACATAGGGCTCTGGTCAAAAGTAGAACACTTTATAGGTAATGGGGTGCCATTTGAGACAAAGCTGTTTCCTTACAGTACATTTCAATGTCTGGGGTTTGACAAGGCTCATCGATCACTGGTTTCATGCGCTAGCTGACATGTGGAACAGCTCAGCTCCATGCTGAAGTCTGGGTGTGCATGTCATCTATCTGGCACAGAGGGGTAGGAAGGACTAGGTAGTGAAGGTTAGGCTAGCTGGGCTGGGTGGATCTAGTCAGGGATGAAATCACCCTCATTCTACACATAGCATTAAATCTGTAGGTACTGGCAGCCTGCTGCTGGTTGCTGGCTGCTGGGGAGGAAGACTGATTATTAGTGCTGTTACACAGTCTGGACAGAAATCTAAAACCCTAGGGCAGGGCTTTTTATTACTGGCCCGCTACAATTTTCATTTCTGCCACAGACACTTACATACCGTACATACAGTACATGCAAGCCAACTGTCACGACTTCCGCCGAAGTCGGTTCCTCTCCTTGTTCGGGCGGCGTTTGGCGGTCGACGTCACCGGCTTTCTAGCCACCTTTCATTTTTCCATTTGTCTTGTTTTCCTACACACCTGGTTTCAATTCTCTCAGTATTAGACGTGTATATAACCCTCTGTTCCCCCATGTCTGTGTGTAGAATTGTTTGTTGTTTCGTGTATGTGCACGCTAGACTGGTTTGCGCTGGGTTATGTCAACACATATTGTGTTAGTGTTCTTAGTGCCGTGTGTTTTGTTCGTCGAAATAAAAGGCTCCTTTGGCTACCCAACTGCTGCTCTCCTGCACCTGACTCCCTTATTGCCAGTACGCATACCTAACACCAACACACATGGACGGTTCAACAGCACACACATGCACAGTAGAGTATAAAAGACCAGTGCAGTCAAACATGTGATTTTCCTGTTTTTTAAATACACGTATATTTTCACACTTTGGAATTATACTGTTAAATTGTCAAAAGGATGATAAATGCAATTTTAGTGTAAGAGCTGTTTTAAAAGACCGCCTGAAATGTCATCCTCTGTTGGTGGGATGGAGTTCTGGCCGGCCTGGTGATATCACAACAGGCCTAATGGAAACAGCAAATTTGTCAGTACACTTTCCAAATGTTGATAAAACAAAAAAATGCTAGACAAGGTGGGATCTTTTTGTGTCTGTAAATGCGAGAAATGGCAGTTGAAATGCCTGTATGTGCAAATATTGATATAATAACCATCATATCGAAATAAAGTTGGAGTCACGCCATGATATTGTGTGGTCCTCCCTCTACGACTCGGGAAGGAATGCAGTTTATTAGGCTACAGATGAAATAAGTTCTGATGAACTTCACAGGCTGGTGAAAGTGCACTGTGATGAGGTTGACGCTCCTTTTCAATAAATATTGAGGGTCTTATTCTGATGACATGATGATTAATGCTTGGCTGCCGTTAGACAACAAAAAATAATTGTGTTTATTTTATAATCAATGTAGGCTATACCCGCACTGTATCTGCTAGCTGTAGGCTATACCCGCGCTGTATCTGCTAGCTGTAGGCTATACCCGCACTGTATCTGCTAGCTGTAGGCTATACCCACACTGTATCTGGTAGCTGTAGGCTATACCCACACTGTATCTGCTAGCTGTAGGCTATACCCACACTGTATCTGGTAGCTATAGGCTATACCCGCACTGTATCTGCTAGCTGTAGGCTATACCCGCACTGTATCTGCTAGCTGTAGGCTATACCCGCACTGTATCTGGTAGCTGTAGGCTATACCCGCACTGTATCTGCTAGCTGTAGGCTATACCCGCACTGTATCTGGTAGCTATAGGCTATACCCGCACTGTATCTGGTAGCTGTAGGCTATACCCACAATGTATCTGCTAGCTGTAGGCTATACCCGCACTGTATCTGCTAGCTGTAGGCTATACCCGCGCTGTATCTGCTAGCTGTAGGCTATACCCACACTGTATCTGCTAGCTGTAGGCTATACCCTCACTGTATCTGGTAGCTGTAGGCTATACCCACACTGTGTCTGCTAGCTGTAGGCTATACCCACACTGTATCTGCTAGCTGTAGGCTATACCCACACTGTATCTGCTAGCTGTAGGCTATACCCATACTGTATCTGCTAGCTGTAGGCTATACAATCACTGTATCTGGTAGCTGTAGGCTATACCCTCACTGTATCTGGTAGCTGTAGGCTATACCCACACTGTATCTGCTAGCTGTAGGCTATACCCACACTGTATCTGCTAGCTGTAGGCTATACCCACACTGTATCTGCTAGCTGTAGGCTATACCCACACTGTATCTGCTAGCTGTAGGCTATACCCACACTGTATCTGCTAGCTGTAGGCTATACCCACACTGTATCTGCTAGCTGTAGGCTATACCCACACTGTATCTGCTAGCTGTAGGCTATACCCACACTGTATCTGCTAGCTGTAGGCTATACCCACACTGTATCTGCTAGCTGTAGGCTATACCCACACTGTATCTGCTAGCTGTAGGCTATACCCACACTGTATCTGGTAGCTGTAGACCTACAACCATGGGGTCGTCAGCAAACTTGATGATTGAGTTGGCGTCATGCAAAGCCATATAGTCGTGGGTGAATATGGATTACAACAGAGGGCTGAGGACACACCCTTGGGTAGAAGCTAAAAGGGGGGACAACAGGCATCTTTAGCCAAACAATGTCACGAGGATTTGACTCAGACAGGAGAGTAGCACCCAAGTAAAACACTTAATCCCAGGAGAAAAGCAAGCAGAAACAGTCCTACATAGCAGTAGTCTTTTAAAACATGTTTTACAAAACACTGACACATTGTGGGCACCTTGAGTCAATGCATAATGCAGTACTTGTATGCCTTTTTGTGACGCTTTCATTTCAGGGTAAGCTACTAACAACTAAACAACAACATTCACATTCCTGCAACAAAAGTACAAAGTCAAGTATAATATAACAACCTAAATGGAATATAAAGTGATTAGAGTACAGATCATCCTAACTAACCATGCATGTCACCATCCAACTAAACTGTGAGAGAGAAACCCAGCGTTCCCAGTGAATTCTGGTTCCTGTCCGACTATGTTCTTTGCATCACATACTGTAGATGCATAATACACAACAGCTCACATGAGAGGAGAGGGATACAAGCCTTCATCTCAAGGGCCAGAGCGCTGGGAGGTAACAAAGTTTCATCAGACAAGATCACCGGCAAGAAATAGAACAGGCCTTCTACATAATTCATCAGTATAGATCTATTCATTATTGTAATATTGAGAGAGACACGGTGGCAAGTATAGCGCCAGAGAGCTATTGATTAAACACCAAATGGACCAGCTACATCTTGTATTATCTCTTTATGTGGGTTGTGTTCATTGGGGACAGGCAGGGAAGGGTACAGGTACGTGTTTGTGTGTGTGTGTGCGTGTGTGCATGTGCACACAGTGATGGAAAAAGTACTCAATTGTCATACTTGAATAAAAGTAAAGATACAATAATATAAGTAAAAGTGAAAGTCCCCCAGTAAAATACCATTTAGTAAACATCTAAAAGTACTTGGTTTTAAATATACTTAAGTATCAAAAGTAAATTAAATTGCTCAAATATATTTTAGTGTCAAAATAAAACTAAAAGTATAAATCATTTCACATTCCTTATATTTAGCAAACCAGACGACATCATTTTCTTGTTTTTTATTTATTTATGGAAAGCCAGGGGCAAACTCCAACACCCAGACATAATTTAGTCCGCCAGATCAGAGGCAGACTAGAGATGTTTTGTGCGTGAGTGGCACACTTTTCCTGTCCTGCTAAGCTTTCAAAATGTAACGAGTTCTTTTGGGTATCAGGGAAAATGTTTGGAGTAAAAAGTACATTATTTTATTTCTTATTTATTTAGGAAACCTAAAAGTTGTATAAAAATATAAAAAACACAAAAAAAGAAACGTCCTCTCACTGTCAACTGCGTTTATTTTCAGCAAACTTAACATGTTTAAATATTGGTATGAACATAACAAGATTCAACAACTGAGACATAAACTGAACAAGTTCCATAGACATGTGACTAACAGAAATTGAATAATTTGTCCCTGAACAAAGGGGGGGGGGGGGGGGTTAAAATCAAAAGTAACAGTCAGTGTCTGGTGTGGCCACCAGCTGCATTAAGTACTGCAGTGCATCTCCTCCTCGTGGACTGCACCAGATTGTCCAGTTCTTGCTGTGAGATGTTACCCCACTCTTCCACCAAGGCACCTGCAAATCCCCGGACATTTCTGGGGGGAATGGCCCTAGCCCTCACCCACCGATCCAACAGGTCCCAATGAGCAGGGACCCTGGGCATCTTTCTTTTGTTGCTTTCAGAGTCAGTAGATAGGCTTCTTTAGTGTCATAAGTTTTCATAACTGTGATCTTAATTGCATACCGTCTGTAGGCTGTTAGTATCTTAACGACCGTTCCACAGGTGCATGTTCATTAATTGTTCATGGTTCATTTAACAAGCATGGGAAACAGTGTTTAAACCCTTTACAATGAAGAACTGTGAAGTTATTTGGATTTTTACAAATTATCTTTGAAAGACAGGGTCCTAAAAAAGGGACGTTTGTTTTTGTTGCTGAGTTTCCATCACATCTGGATAGATAGTACTTATACTGTACAATATACATTGTGTTTTCAGTCATAACTATTCTAGAACATGAGCTTTTAAATCCACCCCTAAGCTACTCTCAGTCCATCCCACCTATCTCCCTAAACCACCATCTTATGATTTCTATGAGCCATGTACTTTTAATCTGTGCTGTGATGTTTTACATACATTCTGAACCTGTCTAATCGCATGGTATCTACAGATTGCGATTTAAAGATAAAAGTATTATTATATTGTTGATTGCTAGACTGTGGCTTTCTAAATCTCCCAACAGTGATATTTATAGGGTTCATTTTAGATACATGTTGTGAGACATCCTTACAGCTTTCTGTACGTTTGAATTTAAATGCTGCATTCGACACTGTTGACAATGATGTCCTTCTGGACAGATTAATTTTTTTGCCGAGTTTAGTAAACTAAAGTACAGAGACACCGCAAAAAACGACTTAAGTCATACTTCAAAGTACTTTACACCACTGTGTGCATGTACACATGTGCGTGTGTTCAAGAAAGAGTGAAGACCAGGACATCCATCTGAATGATGGGCAGCTCTGACAACACAGCTGCCTCTTCACTATGGTGACACTAACATGACATCTGACATTTTCATCAGCTCACCTGGAGAGAGAAGGAGCCTTGGTTGAGTTTGTATTTGTTCACACATGGCACCCTGTTCCCTTTAGAGTGCTCTACTTTTGACCATGACCCATAGGGCTCTGGTTACAAGTAGTGCTCTATAGAGGAAATAGGGTGCTATTTGGAATGCAGTTTGTGTTTGTTCACACAACAGGAAGTGAACAACTATACCAGATACTATACATGGATCATGATCAGTAAACTGGAGAGGTATAACATTAACTACCATAAGAACGCTAGCTAATTTCAGTTTCAAAACATTTAGAATTTCATTTCCATTGAACATGATGAGCCTGATCTTTCAGAAAAATATGTTACTTGCACTACATCAGACTTCCCCAAACTCAGTCCTGGGGCTCCGCCTGTTTGCACGTTTTGGTTTTTACCCTAGCACTACACAGCTGATTCAACCCTGCATTACATGATAATCATAATCACTTTGTAAATGAACTATGCCAATGACCAAGCTTCAAAGAGCATAGGGCCAGTCTGAAATCTGATTAGCATGGTCAAGAACACCCGAGGAGGTGGGGAATTGCCCAGGTAAACAGACCAACAAGGTTGTTATAGTTACGATCCTGAACCTAGACAGCCACTGATGATTTAATATCGGATCCATGGCACACACACACCACAGTCTTACCCTGAACCAGAGAAACTGTTTATTGAAAGAAGCAATTCATCTGTAAAATACGTGTACATGTTTCAAATATAACTTTTTATCTTTAAATGCCTATTTCTATTTCTTGCAAATGTACTTAGCTTTACAGAGTAATGCCAAATGTAGCAGACAAAGTTGAAATAATGTAAGAACTGCCTTCATATAGTATCACAAAGATTTTGAAATTCTAAAAAGTGATATAGCAGGAGGAACATTGTTATTTTATTTATTAGAATGGAAATACTTTGAACGCCCAAGGCTAGCTACTTGTCCAAGACTTACTTACATATATGTCTGTAAGCTTCAGTTTAGAATATTTTACGTCATTATTTGATATGCTTCTCGAAACAATAGCTCAATAAGAAGAGACTTAAATAAATCAAATAAAATGTTCCTACAGCAGCGGCCTGTTTTTTCTACTCTTCAAGTGACACTATAAACATCAGATTAAGATGATGACACATACTTACTGGCAAATACTGGTTACCTGGCAACAGCATGGAAAGTTCTCAGACAGTTGGAATATTCACAGCCACAGGTTCAACACAACATGTTATGAATGACCAGTAATATCAGATTTGGTATTAAATCAACTGTAACAAGTACCCAGTACTGTAGATGCCCGAATATTAATTGTGCATATTTAGATTGCAAAAACAATAAATAAAATAACAACAAAAAAATATATATTATTTAAGACCGATGAGAAAATAGGGATGGGAAATATTACATACTGTACTGTACTTTATATAACAACAAGAAAATAGAGATCTACTGAGATAAGATCTCTTGACCAGGTAGACAGAGTTCAGCTGAACTTTACTAACTAGCTAATGACGTAACCCAGTGTGCAAAACTGGTTGAAATGACGTATTTTCAACCAGTTTTGCCCACTGGGTATACCTATCCACTGTGCACCCACCGGTATTAGCCTGCCTGCCGTCTGTATTGTGCTAGCTAGCTGAATTGATGGTGATGTCTTTGAGTTCCTTGTAAAGCTGTGAACAACAGCCCTATTCACAGCTCAGCTAACTGAACTGAAGCAATTTCATGTTTGAAAAGAGGTGACATGGAGTGTTGAGCATGACGTCCCTCTAGCATCTGGTGATTTAGGCAGAGTTGAAAAAAACAAAAGAATAGAAATAGAAAGACAATAGAAAATAACGGTTGAAGGAAATAAATCAACAGATGAGTGTCTGTATCATCATCATCCTCACCATCATCACCATCAAGAGAAACCAATACCATCATCATTATCATCACTATCATCATCATCATCATGAGAAACCAATACCATCATCTTCACCATCATCATCATCATCATCTTCACCATCATCATCATCATCATCATCATCATCATCATCATCATCATCATCATCATCATATTCACTATCATCATCATCATCATCATCATCATCATCATCATCATCATCATCATCATCATCATCATCATCATCATCACTATCATCATCATCACCATCATGAGAAACCAATACCATCATCCTCTTCCATCACCATCCTCCCCCCTACTATCATCATCATCATCATGATCATTACCATCATCCTCCTCCATCACCATCATCACCTTCTTATTCATCATCATCATCATGATCACCATCATCATCCTGCATCACCATTCTCCTCCATCACCATCATCCTCCTCCATCACCATCCTCCTCAATCACTATCACCATCCTCCTCCATCACGATCACCATCCTCCTCATTCACTATCACCATCCTCTTCCATCACCACCTTCTTCCATCACCATCATCCTCCATCACTATCACCATCATCCTCATCCATCACCATCCTCCTCCATCACTATCCTCCTACATCACTATCACCATCATCCTCCATCACCATCATCTATCACCATCATCCTCCATCACCATCCTCCTCCATCACCATCCTCCTCCATTACAATCCTCCATCATTATCACCATCATCCTCCATCACTATCACCATCATCCTCTATCACTATCATCCTTATCACTATCACCATCCTCCTCCATCACCATCCTCTTCCATCACCATCATCCTCCATCACTATCAACATCATCCTCCATCACCATCATCCTCCATCACTATCACCATCATCCTACATCACCATCTTCCTCCATCACCATCATCCTCCATCACTATCCTCTTCCATCACCATCACCATCCTCTTCCATCATCACCATCCTCCTCCATCACCATCCTCCTCAATCACTATCACCATCCTCCTCCATCACGATCACCATCCTCCTCATTCACTATCACCATCCTCCTCCATCACTATCCATCACCATCCTCTTCCATCACCACCTTCTTCCTTCACCATCATCCTCCATCACTATCACCATAATCCTCATCCATCACCATCCTCCTCCATCACTATCATCCTCCATTACCATCCTCCATCACTATCACCATCATCCTCCATCACTATCACCATCATCCTCTATCACTATCATCCTCCATCACTCTCACCATCCTCCTCCATCACCATCCTCCTCATCATCATGTTTATCCTCATCATCACCAGTTACATCACAAAACACTGTCATAAACATTAACAACAACAACAACAAATTTAAACAAAAAAGCAGCATATGAGATTAAGATTAAGAAAATGTAAGTTAACGAAAGACATGCCGTTAAACAACATTATGCCCAACTTCTATCACCTGTACACAAAGTGTGTGAACTGGTCAAATAAAGCTTCCAAAGAAACCCTCTCTTCAAGATACATATGGTCTATTCCATCCATTAATCCACCAGGGTCTCACTTGAAAACTGTGGAGCTACCCCCCGACACATCTGTAGGTGCAGTGTAGGCAGGCACAAACAGAGAGGTCAGCCCCTGTAGAGAGGTCATCCTGGTGAAGTGTTGTGCCCCTGCCCCTGTGCAACTGTCTATTGTTGCTTCCCAAATGGTACCCTATTTCCTATATAGTGCACTACTTTTGAACAGAGCACAGGGTCCTGGCAAAACATAGTACACTATATAAGGAATAAGGTGCCATTTGGGATTGAGCCCGTATACAAATCCCAAATACTCCAGTCCTCCTCAGGATAGATGGGTGGGTGGGGCTTCGGCCAACCCAGGCAGCTCACCCAGTGGTCAGCTCTGAGTTAGAGGGCGGGTTAGGGGGCGGTTCCAGAGTCTCAGCGATCTCCCCCAGTTCATCCAGCAGCTCTGTGAATGCTGGTCTCCTGAAGGACTCCATCTGAACACACAGAGAAAACATAATGATCAGTACTTGGCTTTGTTTGGGGTTTAAAAGTAACTGTTTACAAAGCGTCTCAGAGTAGGAGTGCGTATTGTTGTGGAAATGTCAGTACTGAGAGAGACTTTGACATTCCTTCAAACAATCATCTTTATTCAATATCGATTAATTATTGCAATAATGAGACTAGTCAGCCCAACACTCTTGACTGTTGGGCCGAGCAGCCTAACCTTTACAAAAAATGCTGTTTCTTATATAGCTGATACCAAGAATGCTTAGTCATGGTTGGTTCCAGCCCTCGCATATAGATTGGGGGGCACAATAAGCCACGTTGGGTTCATCTCCTGTGGTCATCTGCCTCTGGTGTTATTTTCCAATTGCAAGGATGATGAGACAATGAGGGTTTTGTTCTGTTCCTCCAGGCTCTCTCTATCTCTGTTACACCTACCACATCTTATCTATGGAATGCCAGCTGTAGGTTTTTAGGCTCCTCTCAGTTCACACAGACATTTAATTGTCTTACTGTTTAGTTAAGTATTTAATCATCAAATATCTAACAAATCAGGTAAATATGACATTTTTCTATCACAGTATATTGGATCAGTTTTGTTTTTAATATTATAATAAATATGATTTGGACAGGGAGGACCTGATCCTAGATCAGCTTTTTCACCCTAAGACGCTTTGAGCACGATTCCGGTTTAGGAAATGCCTTTCCTACACAAGCCTTTCCTACGCACTTCTCAGTAGTTGGTCAGTCGTCGTGAACCGTTTAACCTTCTACGTGTGGTCTAAGTTCCATAATGATTCAAAAATGGCTACATGTCCCAAATTACTGCACAATTTGAACCGGCTCCGGGAGCGGGAACCGGCTCTGGCTGCTGTCTGTATACAGTATGTATAGTACTGTTGAAAGAACACTGCCGTGTGGGGTTCCAACTAGAGAAGTGCACACCTCAGAGAGTGTGTTGCCAACTCGTAACCTACTGAGAGGATCACCAACTTCAGTTAGGAAGTCCGAGAGTCTCCCTGTGATATTATCTGTTGCACGTTATTCTTGTACTGGAGAGTCTTCCTGTTATATTATCTGTTGCACCTTATCCTTGTACTGGAGAGTCTTCCTGTGATATTATCTGTTGCAGCTTATCCTTGTACTGGAGAGTCTCCCTGTGATATTATCTGTTGCACCTTATCCTTGTACTGGAGAGTCTCCCTGTGATATTATCTGTTGCACGTTATCCTTGTACTGGAGAGTCTCCCTGTGATATTATCTGTTGCAGCTTATCCTTGTACTGGAGAGTCTTCCTGTGATATTATCTGTTGCACTTTATTCTTGTACTGGAGAGTCTTCCTGTGATATTATCTGTTGCACGTTATTCTTGTACTGGAGAGTCTTCCTGTGATATTATCTGTTGCAGCTTATCCTTGTACTGGAGAGTCTTCCTGTTATATTATCTGTTGCACCTTATCCTTGTACTGGAGAGTCTTCCTGTGATATTATCTGTTGCAGCTTATCCTTGTACTGGAGAGTCTTCCTGTGATATTATCTGTTGCACGTTATTCTTGTACTGGAGAGTCTCCCTGTGATATTATCTGTTGCACGTTATTCTTGTACTGGAGAGTCTTCCTGTGATTTTATCTGTTGCACCTTATCCTTGTACTGGAGAGTCTTCCTGTGATATTATCTGTTGCACCTTATCCTTGTACTGGCATCTTGCCAGTGTATCCCTTTGTTCTCCCCTCTGTACTTCTTTTCTTTTTAGTGGATTCCCGGAGGAAAACACTTCTTTCTTCTTGTTAAGCACCACTTTAAATTATTTGGTCACCCATAGTTTGTTATTAGGAAATATCTTTCATGTTTTTTGGGGATCACCAAATCAACACCGAATTCAATATAGCCAGATATTAGTCAACTCGTTCAGGTCAGCTGATGATTCTTCAAATCCACTCCAGGTGGTACAATCAAAGCATCAGTGCAATTGATCAATACTGTCATTGTCCCACACCTGTATCTGTTTTTCCACCACCTTCTCCCTTTTGAGTCAATAAGTTGGTCGTAGAAAAACAGTGTTATAATCTGATCCACCCAGTGGAGGTCTGGCCAAGGATACACTTTGGAGACTGAGTCATAACATAAGTCAATTATCTTATTTTTCCTTGTTAGACAAGTCACATACTGGGTGTAAGTACTCAAAGTGAGCTTGAGAGTGCAGCTAAACCCCCGTGAAGAATTTGGGTGCATCAGGGGAAATCGCATCAAGCTCTTCAGTGGGTTGAAAATGATCTCTGCATTGACACTGTTTGCTCTTGCATGGATATAAACAACTGTCAGAAAAAGCATGGTGAATTCACGGGGGAGGTAGAAGTGCTGTAGTGACACTGACAGTATTTCAATATCAGGAGTGCAGATTTTATTCCTGACAATCATCGTTTTACACCATCTATCATCTATCAGAACACAGACTCCCCCTCCGTGCTCCTTGCCAGTAGCTTCATTGTCTCTGTCCATCTGAGTAATAGTGCATCCGGGGTTGACTTCAGTCGGGCACCGCCTCCGACAGCCACGTTTCAGAAAAGGCCATAAAACACGCCTCCATGTACTAATATATATACTGTGATTGTGCCCGCAATTCATCCGTTTTCCCCTTAAGCAGTTGGATATTGGAGAGCAGGATAGTTGGAAGCGGAATCCTTGTTTTGTTCCTCCTCAACCTTTGGCCACACCTCCTTTCTTTCCCCTTTTCCTCTTCCTTCTTAGTAATACTTTGCCCAGGTTGTTTTGTCTCACCATCTCTGCAGGTATGTCCCATTTGGTCCATTCTGCCCAACGTGAGTTATTACATTGTAAAATATGGTTTCTGCTGTAGCGGGTGTGTGGTGCTGCAGACTTTCTCAGAAGTTCACATGCTGTTTCAGGTACCAGCAAAAGTAATCCAAGTAGGAGAATAAAACACTATTAACAAAGCAACAAAAACGGCCGAGTTTAAACAATGAACGCTGCAGGGCACCACTGCGATGCGCCCCACGATGACCAACCAATCACAAGGCTGGTTTCTCATTCGTCCCCAGGGTTCATAAGGAAAAATCATATTTTATTTAACCTTTATTTAACTAGGCAAGTCAGTTAAGAACAAATTCTTATTTACAATGACGGCCTAGAGGTGAACAGTGGGTTAACTGCGTTGTTCAGGGGCAGAACGACCGATTTTTACCTTGTCAGCTCAGGGATTCGATCCAGCAACCTTTCGGTTACTGGCCCAACGCTACCTGCCGTCTAAAGCAATTTCTATGTGTATCTACAATCCCTTTCTCCAAACGGATTACTCAGTTACCTAGCTCTTATCAATAGCTCTTATCCACTACAGTGCATGGAGAATGCTGTTATTTCTATTGGAAAAAATAAACTAGATGCTTTTTCCACTCGGAACCGGCAGGTTCGCTCGACCAAATTAATGGTTTCCTCACACGTAATGGTGCTGGATTTATGAGGGAATTAAATCAAGGTCAGAATACAGCTTATCTGTAGACACACCTCCACCACACCTTCATTTCTTACATCTCCACCTAGAATGAAGAGCGGGTTAACCATGAACGTAAGCATGCTATTTGTATGCTTATGTTCAAGGTCAGAGTACACATATAGAGAAAAGTGCATAAAAATGAATAACATTCCATTTATGCACGCTTCACTCGTGTCGGAACTGGGGCCTTTGTGAATACTGGCCCTGGACTACTACTTCTGATGGAGGAAGTCTGGCATCAGACCAGAGACCAAGATATTTTGACGTTCAATTTCATGTTGTGTTAAAATGGCAATTTGCAGTTGCTTCATCCATTCTTGGACTTCTGAATTAATTAAATGTACCCATTGATTCTTGAAGAATATAAATGCCTCATGAGCTTAGTTCAACTGTCGTACCACATCAGAACCAAAATATAAGCTTGTTTCACGCTAATGTTTGTAAACAAAGTAAATGTAAACAAACACCACAAAACATTGTTAAAATTATCATTTGAATATCATGGATGGTCATTCCTTGCATCCATAGCTCTGTCTATGAATTTGAGACTGGTTACATTCCTCCAGCCCTATCCCTCAGCTTTTTATCAAAACAGGGATGGGGATGCGGCTTTGTTATTGTTTAAACTACTGATTGCCTCTTTAAGTTTACACACAGCTAGGGCTCTCTATTGTTCACCAGGCTGTAAGAAAAAAGTAAACTCACAAACCTTAACATGCTACCAAGTGTATAGAGCAAAGAATATACCTTCATCCGGCTGTGGGCAACCACAACCTGTACTGTAAAGTATACTGTACTGTAGCTACTCACCAGACTGTAAATTATACTGTATGAAAGTATAGTGTATGGACTATACTGTAAATTATACTATATGAATTGTACTGTAAAGTATACTATATGAATTGTACTGTAACATATACTGTATGAACTGTACCGTAAAGTATACTGTACTGTATGCACTCAACAGACTGTAAAGTATACTGTATGAACTATGCTGTAAAGTATTCTGTATGAACTGTACTTTAAAGTATACTGTACTGTATGTACTCACCAGACAGCAGCTGGCTGCCAGCTCCAACACGCGCTGAGGACACCCGCCCACCAGCTCCCTAAACGCACTCACATCCAGGCCATAGTCCTGTCAAACATACACACACACACGGTTAATAGGGCTGAGCTTTCACACATGGTCCATATGCCAGAAATTTCACACATGGTGCATGCGGGAGAACTATCACACATGGTACATGGCAGAGATTTCAGACAAGTTGCATGGCAGAGCATTCACACATGGTAGAAAACCTGGATCTGTGTAGTCGTATATAACGTAAATACAGAGTAGAGCTTTACCTGGGTTCTTGGTAGAATCTCTGGGTCTGCAGGGATCCTTGCCAGTATTTCACAGAGCATAATTCCAAAGGAAAATACATCCACCTGGTGACAACACAGAACCAAATGTCTGTCATACAGAGAGCCAACCAACGATGAGCTGTGTTCCAACTACTAGGATACTAAGATATGACAAAGCTCTCTAACTTTCTACCCAAAGTATTTTTGACCACATCTTCTCAAACTCAGCGGCCTTGTGGGCCTCCTGACCTATGGTCAGTTTTGACTCGGCCAAGGCTATTTACGCAAACTCAGCGGCCTTGTGGGCCTCCTGACCTATGGTCAGTTTTGACTCGGGCAAGGCTATTTACGCAAACTCAGCGGTCTTGTGGGCCTCCTGACCTATGGTCAGTTTTGACTCGGGCAAGGCTATTTACTCAAATGAAGGGTCTTGGTGACGTATCCTTACCTTGCGATCGTAGGGTTCCCCACGCAGCATCTCCGGGGCCATCCAGAAGGCAGATCCCACCAGGGAGAGCTTCCTCTCTGGGTCTTTAACCGGCAGTTCCACCACCTCTCTGGCCAGGCCAAAGTCTGTGACCAGGGCCTCCCTGCCCCGCGCCGTCACACGGATCAGACAGTTCTGAAGAGTCAGACATATATAAATCAAGTCAGTATATACAGTACCGGTCAAAAGTTTTAACACACCTACTCATTCAAGGGTTTTTATTTATTTGGAAAATGTTCTACATTGTAGAATAATAACACATATGGAATCATGTAGTAACCAAAAAAGTGGTAGGAGTGGTAGGTACACGGTAGGGGTGGTATACAGAAGATAGCCCTATTTGGTAAATGACCGAGTCCATATTATTGCAAGAACAGCTCAAATAAGCAAAGAAAAACAACAGTCCATCATTACGTTAAGACATGAAGGTCAGTCAATCCAGAAAATTTCAAGAACTTTGAAAGTTTCTTCAAATGCAGATTCAAAAACCATCAAGCGCTGTGATGAAACTGGCTCTCATGAGGACCACCACAGGAAAGGAAGACCCAGAGTTACCTCTGCTGTAGAGGATAAGTTCATTAGAGTTACCAGCCTGAGAAATCGGCAATTAACAGCACCTCAGATGGCAGCCCAAATAAATGCTTCACAGAGTTTCAGTAACAGACACATCTGAACATCAACTGTTCAGAGGAGACTGCGTGAATCAGGCCTTCATGGTCAAATTGCTGCAAAGAATCCACTAATAAAGGACACCAATAATAATAAGAGATTTGCGTTGGCCAAGAAACACGAGCAATGGACATTAGACAGGTGGAAATCTGTCATTTGGTCTGATGAGTCCAAATTTGATATGTTTGGTTCAAACCACAGTGTCTTTGTAAGACGCAGATTAGGTGAACAGATGATCTCTGCATGTGTGGTTCCCACCGTGAAGCATGGAGGAGAAAGTGTGATGGTGTGGGGGTGCTGTGCTGGTGACACTGTCAGTGATTTATTTAGAATTCAAGGCACATTTAACCTGTTAGGGGCTATAGGGGGCGTTTTGGAAAAACTGGAAAATATGTGCAAATTTTCAAACGGCCTCTTAATATATTTTTGCTCTTACAATATGCATATTGTTAATACTATTGGATAGAAAAGAGTCTATAGTTTCTAAAACCGTTTTAATTTTTTCTCTGAGTGGAACACAAGTCCTTTGGCAGCACTTTCCCCGACCAGGAAGTAAAATGCAAGATGTTTATGCTCGCTTCAACGCTCTGCCTATACATGGTCATGCCACCTATGACCCGAAACACACCTCGTACGCCTTCCTCTGGGTGTCAAGAGGACGTCAGAAGAGAAATCTTGCGTTTATCTTGTTCTGACGTGAAATAAGACCTATTTCTTTGGCGTGACCGTCAATTTCAGAAAGTCAGAAGCGCGCGACTTGGGAGAGATATCATGTTTTGTTTTGCTGCCATTTCTGATGTGAACTATCTCCAGCTCGGATTTGATTTGATAAATGAGACCATGTCATCGTAATGTATGTTTTTTCAATATAGTTTAATCAGATTATTTGAATTTTTTCGGGAGTTTTGCCGTGTTCCGTAATGTTTCCTTTGTTTACGTTGGAGAGATCCATGCCACTCGACTAGTACCCCTGCTAAATGAAGATGGAAAGTTGCCATTCTGAATGGATTGAACGACTCTTCTGGACTAAGGACAACTTGATCAACATTCTGATGAAAGATCAGCCAAAGTAAGACCAAATTTATAATGTTATTTCATATATCTGTCGTGCATGTCAACTGGTCGCGCGCGCCCAAGTGTGTCTGTCTGGCGTGGCTATGCTAATTTAGCGCTACATTTAGTTTTCGATGTAAAACATTTCATAAATCGGAAATATTGTCTGGAATCACAAGAATCCTGTTTTTCAATTGCTGCACAGTATGTATTTCTCAGAAATGTTTTATGAGGAGTAATTAGGTATTTGATGTTGGTGTCTGTAAATGTTATGGCTGCTTTCGGTGCCATTTTTGAGTGTAGCTGAAATGTAATTTATGATTTATACCATAAATATGCACATTTTTCAAAAAAAACATATGCTATACAATAAATATGTTATCAGACTATCATCTTAGGAAGTTGTTTCTTGGTTAGTGGCTATATATATCTTCATTTGGTCGAATTAGTGATAGCTGGTGATGGACGTAAAAACTGATTGGTGTTAGAAAGTGGTGTCTTTTGCTAAGGTGGTTAGCTAATAGATTTACATATTTTGTCTTCCCTGTAAAACATTTTAAAAATCGGACATGTTGGCTAGATTCACAAGATGTCTGCCTTTCATATGCTGTATTGGACTTGTTAATGTGTGAAAGTTAAATATTAAAAAAAAATGTATTTTTTGAATTTGCCGCTCTGCCTTTTCAATGGAGTGTGGGAGGAGTGCCGCTAGCGGCACCCCTGTCCTAGAGAGGTTTTTAATCAGCATGGCTACCACAGCATTCTGCAGCGATACGCCATCCCATCAGGACAATGACCCAACACACCTCCAGGCTGTGTAAGGGCTATTTGACCAGGAAGGAGAGTGATGGAGTGCTGCATCAGATGACCTGGCCTCCACAATCACCTGAACTCAACCCAATTGAGATGGTTTGGGATGAGTTGGAGTGAAGGAAAAGAGTGAAGGAAAAGCAGCCAACAAGTGCTCAGCATATGTGGGAACTCCTCCAAGACTGTTGGAAAAGCATTCCAGGTGAAGCTGGTTGAGAGAATGCCAAGAGTGTGCAAAGCTGTCATCAAGGCAAAGGGTGGCTACTTTGAATAATCTAAAATATATAAAATACATTTGCTGAACACTTTTTTGGTTACTACATGATCATACCCACCACTGCGACCTGTATGCTTTCATTGGCTGGCCCTCGCTTCATATTCGTCGCCAAACCCACTGGCTCCAGGTCATCTATAAGTATTTGCTAGGTAAAGCCCCGTCTTATCTCAGCTCACTGGTCACCATAGCATCACCCACCCGTAGCACGCACTCCACCAGGTATATTTCACTGGTCACCCCCAAAGCCAATTCCTCATTTGGCCGCCTTTCCTTCCAGTTCTCTGCTGCCAATGACTGGAACAAATTGCAAAAATCATATCTCCCTCTCTAACGTTAAGCACCAGCTGGCAGAGCAGCTCACAGATCACTGCACCTGTACATAGCCAATCTGTAAATAGCCCATCCAACTATCTCATCCCCATACTGTCATTTATTTTTATGCTCCTTTGCACTCCAGTATCTCTACCTACACATTAATCTTCTGCACATCTATCTCTCCAGTGTTTAATTGTTAAATTGTAATTATTTCACCACTATGGCCTATTTATTGCCTTACCTCCCTTATCTTACCTCATTTGCACACACTGTATATAGACTTTTTTATTATGTTATTGACTGTACGTTTGTTTGTTCCATGTGTAACTCTGTGTTGTTTTTTTGTGTCGCACTGCTTTGCTTTATCTTGACCAGGTCGCAGTTGTAAATGAGAACTTGTTCTCAACTGGCCTACCTGGTTAAATAAAGGTGAAATAAAAAATAAATAAAAAATATCATAGTGTTATATCATAGTTTTGATGTCTTCACTATTATTCTACAATGTAGAAAATAGTAAAAATAAAGAAAAACCCTGGAATGAGTAGGTGTGTCCAAACCTTTGACCTTGTAATTTATACATTTTACAATTATTCAGTCAACAGTAGTACTGCCACTCTAAGCATTTGTGTTATGACAACTGCTTACCACCAGAGAGCAGTCTAACATTGTTATAGTGCAATCACATGAATAGTAGGTGGTTTACTGTAGGTATGGAGAGAGCACAAGTGGGCTGGATGGGCTCAGTAAGAGTGGGTGAGCTATTCTAGAGGACACAAGGTAGTGGAGCGGTTACATAAGTCGAGCAGGCAGAGAGACAGGCAGGCAGAGATAGAGAGAGAGTCAGGAAAAGAGACAAGCAGGGTAGGCAGAGAGACAGGCAGGCAGGCAGGCTGATGGGTAGAATCTAAAAGACAACAGTGAAGCTATTGTTGAATGAAGGCATATTTATCCAAACAATGTCAGGAGAATATGACTCACACAGGACAGAAGCACCCACGTAAAACACTTACTCCCAGGAGAAAAGCAAGCAGAAACAGTCCTACATACCAGTAGTCTTTTAAAACATGTTTTACAAAACACTGCCACCTTGTGGGCAGCTTGAGTCAAATGCATATATACTGTGCTGTACAGTGTACACTAAACTGCAAAAAGTAATTAGTTCTGGTAACTACATTTTTAGTGGAAACCCGTTGACTACAATATTGAGTAACCCAACTCAAAGTATTGCAGTGTTAAATACTTAAAGTAATGAAGTGACAGTGCCACTCATAGTTTCTCTTTTTAAGTTGTAAATACTAAACTGTTTTGTGAACTTTTTGACACTAACGATTGAAGTTACTAGAATATTTGTTGTAATGAACATACATATGTTAGGTCCCTTCTACTCAGAGTATGTGGGCAGAGTTGAGCGGTTGGAGTTGAGCGGTTGTAAATCCTGTTCATTGCTCATGGACCACTTGGGTGCTCCACGTCCTTTCCAACGGCTCCACTAAAAACTCTGCCCTCACAAGGGAAAAAAACTGCTACCCCAAATTCGCTAAATTCATTAAAATCCCAATTTAACCAACACACATCTTCTTTTGTGAGTACCTGAACCTACCATTTTTTTTTTGAAGTATTGAAACCAAACCATACGATTTGAATTAAAAGTATTTGAAGAAATATGAAAAGGTGAATGTAAGAACCGCACATCATTTCAATTAGGCTACATGTCATATTAAACTGCATATAAACATTCTAAATAGGTCCAGAGCCAGACAGGGTGACAGGGTGACAATTTATGCTATAGCCTACAAAGAAATACATTGTGAAACATCTGTTAGTGCGAAACAACAGGCTGATAGGGAGATAAAGCAATCAGCATTTAAACAACACTTTGTTGTATTAAATCGTTATATCGTAGTCTATAAATTGGCCATATAGGCTGTGACTTAATTAAGTGATAATGCCCTCGAAGCCGGTGTTTGGACTTGGAGGATATTGTAACGACCCGGTATTGTGTTCTGTGTTTGTGGGTGTGTTATGGTTCTCATGGCTACTAGCAGGGGTTAAATATGTCAGGACAGATGGAAAGGTTGGGGGGGTATGATGGGTAATCCCGCGGGATTTGGAAATGCATAAAGAGGGATGAGTGTCTCATATCTCTCTCTTCTGTTCGGGCCTTGATCTGTTCCTATTAGAGTGACCTTAACTCGACATGTATAATTGTGTACGTTCGGCATTAGCGGCGTGGGCTGTGGCCTGAACAATAGCCCAGTTTAGGAATAAACCTGTGTTCTGACCTGTACACCTGGAGTCCGTCTCTTTTCTCTTTAATGACCCAGCCGGGTCATTACATTGGTGTCAGAAGTGCTTTCGAACTAAGGGATCGAGACTAGGCGAGTTAGCTGTTCAGTATAGGCCGGGTTGGCTTTAGCGTGACTCGCATCTACGGTCATGATGCCTGGGGCGAGGCGGAAAATTAAGGAAGAGTCGGACAAAGTGTCCGTTGTGAGCTCGGGGGTACCCGGTCGGGAGGGTCAGAAGGCGACTGCCGTGGAGGGGCTTGAGAGCCACTTGGCGGGAGTTAAATTTTCAGTCAGCAAGATGGCAGAACTGGCGGGTTTTCCTTCACATCGCTCGAGAGCAGACGTCACGGCGACGGGGATATCGACGTCACCGGGTGCGGAAATGGCTGGGCCTGCTTATGTAAACAGAGATGGCGGCGACCTATTGCCATTAGCCACGGTAGCGGCTAAACTACCAAAGTTCAATGGACAAGGTAAATGGGAAGTTTTTTTCACTCAATTCGAGTTGTTGGCTAGAGCTGGGAGGTGGTCTGACGAGACGAAAGCGTTACAGCTTGCCCTGAGCCTGGCGGAGGAGACGTCGGAATGCCTGCTAACGCTAGCCCCGGGCGATAGGGGCGACTACGGTGCGCTAGTGGAGGCATTGGGGGGCCGTTTCGGCAGCGACGCGCAGCCCAACATGCTGCGTATTGAACTGTGTAACAAAAAGAGACTTCAGGGGGAATCATTAAAGGCGTTGGCAAGTGGTATTCTGAGCCTGACCAGGCGGGCTTATGCAACTATGCCGATTGGGGTGCAAGACGAGCTGGCACGGGACAGTTTTATTAGAGCGCTCTCTTCCACCGAACTGGGTAAGCATGTTCAGATGGCGGACCCACCATCTCTGCAGGCTGCAGTGGAGATAGCCAGCAAGAGGGAGCTGATCTGGGGTGAGGGAGTGAGAGTGGAAGTCACCAGTCAACCAGAGGTGAGAGCAGCGGTGGCTGGGGTGCCAGGGGTCACAAAGCCAGAGTGGGTTGACGAGTTGGGCGGGCTAGTCAAGACTGCTTCGCTTGTCATGGAGAGGGGCTCCAGGCAACGTCGCAGTGTCAGCTCAACTCCTATTGTCTGCTGGGGTTGTGGCCAACCTGGCCACATTCAGCGGGAGTGTGGCAGATTCCCCCGTCACCAGGGAAACGACAACGGGTTCTCGCGCAGGGGGCAGCGCGGGCCCACCCCCCCGCCCCCGAACCCACTGTAAGCAAAGGAGGTACCCAGCAGCGCAGACAAGAGGGTGGGGACCTGCTCCCCCAGGGTGTAGCTGCCGCCGTGTTTCCTAGTCCGGTAGTTGTGGTGGGACGTACCACCGTTGGGGACTTCTGCAATGTCGTCGTCAAGGTAGAGGGGGTGGAATGTTTGGCCCTGGTCGACACGGGCTCTACAGTAACCCTGGTGAGACCAGACATACTACCTGTTGGGGTGCGGGTGGAGCCGACCCATGTCCAGCTACGGACTGTCACGGGGGAGCTAGCCCCCATGTTAGGGAAGTGTCAGCTATCTGTGACTGTGGGGGGGAGAACTGTGGGGTGTCCGGTGTGGGTAGCAGCGGTGCAGGACCCCTGTATACTGGGAATGGACTTTTTGAAAAACTGTGGGGCTCAGTTGGACTTAGCGTCAGGTACTTTGAGGCTGTCGGGGGGGCCCACAGTGGGAATGTCGCCTTCGGGAGGGCCAGCAGGGGGCAGGGCTGTTCCTCCGTCTTCCTCCAAGCTTGCAGAAACTCCACCGGTCATCCCGGCTGCTCCCTTGGTCGTTGTGCCATCCCAGCAGCTGTCTCCGGCGGCGACGGCCTTCACTCCCCATCATGGTGCAAGCACAGGCAGCCCAGTAGCCCAAAACACACTGGCCCCTTCAACCCATCAGCCCGACGGGGGGAAGGAGGAAGCTATCGACGCCGTCGAGGCTGTGTGGCTGAAGAACTGTCAGGGTCTGGATGAGGGACAACAGAGACAGTTAAAGCAGCTGCTGTTGGACTTTAAAGATAGCTTCGCTTGGGGGGAAGATGAGGTAGGACAAACGCACCTAGTTCAGCACGAAATAGACACTGGGGACGCCCGACCCATTAAAATTCGGCCCCGACGTATTCCCCTTGCCAGGAGGGAAGCAGCAGACACAGCTATTGTTGACATGTTGCGGGCTGATTTCATTGAGCCATCAGATAGCCCATGGTCCGCGCCGGTCGTCATGGTGCCTAAGAAAGGGGGTAAACTTAGGTTTTGTGTTGACTACAGGGGCCTAAATTCTGTCACCACTAAAGACTCTTATCCCCTACCGAGGATTGATGAGTCGCTAGACCACGTGAGAGGGTCCTCGTGGTTCTCCTCCCTTGATCTGCGCAGTGGCTACTGGCAGGTGCCCCTCTCGCCAGGGGCACGTGAAAAAACGGCCTTCTCCACAGATAGGGGCCATTGGCAGTTCAACGTGCTGTGCTTCGGGCTCTGTAATGCTCCTGCCACCTTTGAGAGGCTCATGGACAGAGTGCTGGCGGGGGTTCCGAGAGACGAGTGTGTTGTGTACCTAGACGACATATTGGTGCACGGCACATCGTTTGAGGGGGCACTGGGGGCAATTAGGCGAGTGTTGGAGAGAATCTCGGGGGCGGGGCTAAAATTACATCCGGGAAAGTGCCATTTTATGCAAAGGGAGGTGGCGTTCCTGGGGCATCAGCTGGGTGGTGAGGGCATCAGCACGATGCCAGACAAAGTAGAGGCTGTGAGGGGGTGGCCAGTTCCAGGGGGAAAAAAAGAGGTTAAGAGCTTCCTGGGGCTGGCATCCTACTATCGTAGGTTTGTGAAGGGGTTTGCGGGGGTAGCGGCTCCTTTGAACCAGCTACTCAAGGAGGACACTGTTTTTCAGTGGACCGAAGAGCACCAGCGGGCGTTTGAGGCCCTCAAACGGGCCCTGATGGAGGCCCCTGTCCTGGCCTCACCAGACCCGAACCGTCCGTTCATCCTGGACACCGACGCAAGCAATGAGGGGTTGGGGGCTGTGCTGGCTCAGCGGGGTCCTGATGGGGAACACGTAGTAGCTTATTACAGCAGGACTTTTGATAAGGCTGAAAAACGCTACTGCGTGACAAGGAGAGAGCTTTTGGCTGTCGTGGCAGCAGTACGCCATTTCAAGTACTACCTGGGGGGCCTGCCGTTTGTGGTCCGGACGGATCACTCCGCCCTGCAGTGGCTTCTCTCCTTCAAGGAGCCAGAGGGTCAGATTGCCCGCTGGCTGGAGGAGCTACAACCCTACGACTTCCAGGTGGAGCACAGGGCCGGCCTTCGCCACAGCAATGCAGACGCCTTGTCCCGCCGCCCGTGTGCTGAGGATGGCTGTGGGTACTGCGCCAAACGGGTGGAGCGAGAGAGAGAACTGTGCAGGGAGGAGGGAGTCACCGCCACGGTGAGTCAGCTGAGTGTGACAGAGTGCCGGGAGCTTGAGGCTGTGGATGTTGGTGAGTGGAGGCGTCGCCAGGAGGAGGACGCAGAGCTGCGTCCTGTGCTGCGGTGGGTGGAAGAGAGAAGACGACCGCCGTGGGGGGACGTAGCCCCTCTATCACCAGTCACCAAAGGACTGTGGGCTAAATTCACAGTCCTTAGAGTGGCTGAGGGAGTGCTCCAGAGGGGGTGGAAAAAGCCAGCGACTGGAGAAATTACGTGGCAGGTAGTGGTGCCCAAAAGGCTGCAGGGGAGCGTGTTACAGCAGCTTCATGGGGGAGTAGGCGCAGGGCATTTTGGGGTCTCCAAAACGTTAAAGCGCATGCGTAAAGGCTTCTATTGGGCCAGGCACAGGAGGGATGTTGAGGACTTTTGTAGGCAGTGCGATGAGTGTGCTGCTAAAAAAGGACCTCCAGGTCAGTCACACGCCCTCCTACAACAATTCCCAGTAGGGGAGCCCATGGAGAGACTGGGGGTAGACATAGTAGGGCCGTTTCCAACCACAGACAGCGGTAACAGGTGGATTCTAACCGCTATGGACTACTTCACCAAGTGGCCGGAGGCTTACGCTCTCCCAGACCAGGAGGCGGGGACAGTAGCTGATGCGTTGGTGGGGGGAATAATCAGTCGGTTCGGGGTGCCACAGTCTATTCACAGCGACCAGGGGAGAAACTTCGAGTCACGGGTGTTCACAGAGTTGTGTAGACGGTTAGGTGCGGAGAAGACGCGCACTACTCCGCTTCACCCCCAGAGTGATGGGTTGGTGGAAAGATTCAACAGAACATTAGCACAGCAGCTGGCCATCGTTACCTCAAAACACCAGAGAGATTGGGACACCCACTTACCGTTTATTCTTATGGCGTGTAGGTCGGCTGTTCAAGAATCGACTGCGTGCTCCCCAGCACTACTAATGTTAGGTCGTGAGTTGCGCACCCCAGCCGAACTGACGTTTGGCCACCCTCCTGATAGTGGCGACCGGGTTTTGCCTGGCCCGGACTATGTGTGTCGTCTGCAGAACCGGTTAGAAGCGGCTCACACCTTCGCAAGAGAGCAACTCGAGAACGCAGGGGTGCGTCAAAAGCGCCACTACGACTCGCGCGCTAGGGGGAGGCACTTTGGAGCGGGAGAATGTGTGTGGCTTCACAACCCCACGCGCAAGAAGGGGCGGTGCCCAAAGCTGGACAGTGCATGGGTGGGGCCGTGTCTGGTGATAGAGAGAGTGGGGGAGGTGACGTACCGGGTGGAGGTCCCTCCACGGAGCAGGAAGGTGGTGGTCCACCGGGATCGATTGGCACCCTACAGAGGGAGGAAAACGGTAGGGAATGGGAGTGAGGTCTCTGATGTGAGCCCACGGGAACAGTCTAACGAGGGGACTCTAGCGCAACCTGAGCCTGGGGAGGGGGCTGCTTCTTCGGAGGGCGCTGGAAATGACATTGGGGCAGAGGAGTGTTCTGGGGGTTCACCGGGGAGAGTCACGGGGAGGCCCAAGAGACTGATGCGACCTCCGGGTCGTTTTAAGGATTTTGTTGTGTAACCCTAGGGGCTAGGGTTTAGAAAGGGGGGGACTATGTAACGACCCGGTATTGTGTTCTGTGTTTGTGGGTGTGTTATTGTTCTCATGGCTACTAGCAGGGGTTAAATATGTCAGGACAGATGGAAAGGTTGGGGGGGTATGATGGGTAATCCCGCGGGATTTGGAAATGCATAAAGAGGGATGAGTGTCTCATATCTCTCTCTTCTGTTCGGGCCTTGATCTGTTCCTATTAGAGTGACCTTAACTCGACATGTATAATTGTGTACGTTCGGCATTAGCGGCGTGGGCTGTGGCCTGAACAATAGCCCAGTTTAGGAATAAACCTGTGTTCTGACCTGTACACCTGGAGTCCGTCTCTTTTCTCTTTAATGACCCAGCCGGGTCATTACAATATATTGGCATGGTTGACGGCCGGCAAACCATGCCAATATATTCTCCAAACACCGGCTTCGAGAGCATGATCACTGTATACAACAGGTTACCAACATATTCAATTAATGATTGACATATTTTCCTTAAACACGTTATTTTGATAAATGTATTAATAATATGTAATCCTTCCACAAGATATAGTCCCGATACAAATCTAGGGTTGCTACCCAAGCCGGCTGGTCGTTTGTTCTATCGTTTCGGTTGCTAGAGACGCGACCCAGCCATCCAGTCTTTTTGTTCTGTATCAATGGACGCGACCCAGTCGTTCAGTCTTTTTGTTCTGTATCTATGGACGCAACCCAGTCGTTCGTTGTAAATGTTCCATTGCCATACTGGCTGGCAAACTTCTTATCCCTTGCTTACTAGCTAGCCAACTACGGCTAATTTACAGACACGTCAAACCGTGCAGACAGAAGAACAACAGTAGATGCATTTGTTTAAGCTGTTTTCTAGTGACATTTATTTGGATACATACATACAAATATGCTAATGAAGCACGATTTTGCCTGGCATAGAAATGTGCTCTCTCGTTAGGACACGGTTGAGGAGCTAGCAAACAACAGTTAACGCCATAACTTCAATCTGAGGCTGGGAAGACCGCAAACTAGATGCACTTCGTTTAGTTTGACTTTTTTTCAATTGACATTTCTTTGTATATATCCATAAAAATGATGCCAGCTGATTTATGATTTCGACTGGCTGAGAAACGCTTCCTGCCTCTCTCGTCCCGACCCCTACACATTCATTACTATGGGACAGTTGGAGATCGAATTTGAATATTGAAACTATGTTGCAAATGTCGGAGACATGCAGTAATTATACAAATCTCCGCTGTTGAAGACTAAATGGTAGTCTAAAAGAAATGTTAGATAATGTCTAAATGCTTTTATAGTGGAGATCAAGTTGAAACTTCCCTGCCTGGGCTGATGAGACAGTCAGATGGAACAGAGAGTAAATAGGCATTTTAACGTAATAGATTTAGCCGGTGGTAATTTGTGGAATAGACGCCGGCTGTAATGTAGTTTTAACCAATCAGCATTCAGGATTAGAGACACCCGTTGTACAATTAGAATTAAATACAAATGACACGAAACATTATTTATTAATGCCTTTGAATAAAGTTATAGAATGAATGAAGCCAGTGTGTAGCTTCAGGCTCATGCGATGTTGCCCGGAGAGCAGGCCGGCAATGGATAAATCATTTTCAGTGGTCGTGTCTTAATGTTTAATAAAAAGCATGAGCTGGCACACACCTAGAGAAAATTATTTTGTGTAGAGGTGCTGTCTAACGGCGAATAAAATGTAACCTATAAAAAATCTATAAAGAGAGTCGAACACTCTATATATAAACTCCCAGTAATGTATTGTGTAAAACACCAACGTTTCGTGCATTATTGTGCCTTAATGTTAAACATTGTCTTATGTATATGACAATTTGTCATTTTAACCCATCTTTGCATGCATTGTTGAGCACAGTGCTCATCCATATAGCAGATACTGGAGATGTAACTGTACACATTATGTTGCATTAGCCTCTGTCATTGAGAGTAGTGCACATTACTTTGATGATTGTGGGATTGGCTTATCTCATTATTGAACATCAATTTCCCTGAACAGTTTTGATATCCGTTCATCATAATCAATTACACCTCATAGCACAACAAACTGCTTAATACTATTTTAGAAATATACTTTTCTTCCTTCAAACACGCATACAATGTTATGTAAAATTATCATGAAGTCTAAACATTTTCATTTGACCCACAATTCTTTAAAAATAGAACCACGTTGTATTATTAAGTATTCATAACTTAAACGTAATAATTATTTATCAGCACAACACAAATAAATCAGGTGTTTAATATGAAAATATAAATGTGTCTGACTACTACTTTATTATTTTAAGTAAAGACATAAAACATAATAGAATCAAGTAAAATCAACTTAATTAATAAATGTTAGAGTGACTCAAATATTAAATAACTTGTAAAAACTCAATAACTTAAACAGTACTCAAAAACATTAAGTGATACTAACTCATATGTCAATGAGATGTATTAACACTTTTATGATTTGAGTTCTACTGACTGTTGGAGATGTTTGAGTTGCCACTATTCGATTTCTTTAATGAGTTGGGCAGTTACTTTTTACAGTGTATATTGAATATGATTTTCCACAGTATACCGCAGTATGCCAAGCCATTTCACCATGACATTACAGTGCAAATCGAATATGATTTTCAACATAACATCCAGCCAAATGAACAACATATAATAATTACAATAAGGAGATTTAATTGAGTCCCTTTTTTTGGCACTAGAGTAGTACTGCCATTTGGGTTATGACACCTGCTTAACACCAGAGAGCAATCTAACACTGTTATAGTACAATCACACCAATAATTTGTTTATTTAACTAGGCAAGTCAGTTTAGAACAAATTCTTATTTACAATGACGGCCTATCCCAGACAACAGTGGACCACCATATCGTACAATCACAGCAAGATGTGATGCAGCCTGGATTCGAACCAGGTACCGCAGTGGTCTAGGGCACTGCATCGCAGTGCTAGCTGCGCCACCAGAGTCTCTGGGTTCGCGCCCAGGCTGGGCTGGGTTTGCGCCCAGGCTCTGTCGCAGCCGGCCGCAACCGGGAGGTCCGTGGGGCGACGCACAATTGGCATAGCGTCGTCCGGGTTAGGGAGGGTTTGGCCGGTAGGGATATCCTTGTCTCAGTATGTAAAATGTAATGAAATGTAAAAAAATAAATAATAATAATAATGTAATAAAATGTATGCACTCTACTGTAAGTCGCTCTGGATAAGAGCGTCTGCTAAATGACTAAAATGTAAATGTAAAAAAATGTGACACCTTGGCACTGCGATGCAGAGTCTTTGACCACTGCACCACTTGGGAGCCCAATAGTCAAGCTTGGTCTGAATAAACAGAAAACTCAACTGAACATTCTGTGCCTTCGAATCTCACACATTATACCTGCCTGTGGGTCTACTTAATGCTGTTTTAGCTACCTCAGCAAATCAAATCAGGCCTATAGGGAAAGCTGAGTAAATGTGTTGATAAACATCTCATGGCACATCTCTTGATTCTATTCATAATGTAAGCTGATATAACAGCGTGTGTGTCCCAAATAGCACCCTATTCCCTATAATCCATTACTTTTGAACAGGGCCCATATAGGGCTCAGGTCAAAGTAGTGCAATTTGTATGGGAATAGGGTGCCATTTGGAAGGAAGTCAGCCAGTATGAAGGGGAGACCCTACATACAGACAGCCAGACCAGACACTCTTAAAAAGCCTGACTCAATGGGGTCTGCACTAATCACTTCCCCACCAGGCTACATTTTGTCAGTCCTTACCTGATGATCCACCTGATTTGGCATCTATGCCTACTGAGAACAAAGCCCAACTGTAGATATGTGTGTTGGTTATTGATTACCATATTAGGTGGTTTACTGTAGGCGTGGAGAGAGCACAAGTGGGCTGGATGGGCTCAGTAAGAGTGGGTGAGCTATTCTAGAAGACACAAGGTAGTGGAGCGGTTACATAAGTCGAGCAGGCAGAGAGACAGACAGGCAGAGATAGAGAGAGAGTCAGGAAAAGAGACAAGCAGGGTAGGCAGAGAGACTTAAATATAGGCAGGCAGGCAGAGAGATGATAAGACAGGTTGGGATGTAGAGAGGCAGACAGCTAGGCAGAGACAGAAAAGCAGATAGACAGGCACAGAAAGCGAGAGAGTCAGGAAGAGAGGTAAGCCGGCAAAAAGAAGGGATGTAGACAGGCAAGCAGACGGGCAAAAAAATAGACAGATAGGCAGGCTGACAGTGGTGTGGAGCAGAGCAGAGGGAGGGCCCTGGCTGACTGGCTGGCTGTCCGACTAGCTGGCTGGCTGACGTCTCCTCAGCATCTAGAGGTCATTACAAAGGGAACCACACTACAGGCCCTCTCTCTCCAGTGTTTTCATTCAGCAGCCTGTGATTATTGGGCAATCTGGGTAACACTCCAAGCACCAAACCTGACCGCTAAATTCAGCATGGGCCCTCACCTCAGAGCCCAAAAAAAGCCACATTTCCAGGAAGACCAGATCTAGAATGGAGAGTTTCAGGGGGAATTAAAAGGGCTGTTCCAATGGAACTCTGAGGACTTGGTCTAAACTGTCACCAGGACTTTTGGATGTCCCAAATGTCACCATATTCCCTATATAGTGCACTACTTTTGACCGGGGCCCTATGAAAGTAGTGCACTAAATACATAATAGGGTGCCATTTGGGACATATTGCAGGTTCACAAAAATTATCTACGTTTGCAATTACATCCACCATACTTTTCCTAATTCTTGTCATTTTTAACTCTAATGATTGCTTCTACAGGAGATATCTCAGAAGAGCTGTGCAGCCTAATATTGTGATTCTAACTGAAACAGTAAATAAGTTTAACCTAACATGACCTTTGCAGAAAATACACTGCACATAATTACAGTTTTTCTCAATTGCTAAAACACTAAAACCCATTGGCTGAACAAAGTTCTCAGTTGCCTGGACTCATTTAGCTAATTATGCAGTCTGTTGTCAATACCTTAAACCATTTCACATGGTAAAACACAATTTACAGATCTCACTTAGACTTTTCAGCAAAACTCTAAACACATTCTCATTCTCAAAACACATTCTGCACTCTAATGCACATGTCATCCATACTGGTAAACACAAGTGGCAACAATCAAACACAAATAGAGAACACATGTCATTGATTGAACACAACCACTCAAAATTGATTTAACCTGTTTCAAATGATGCGACACAACCAATATAAGCCAGTTCAGAGAGCAAACAGGTTGTTGAAGGTGGGAAGGAGAAAGTCTGAGAATGGATAGAAGAAACAATGTGAGAGGACGAGGACGAGTGCGTATGCGAGGTGGGCGACGAGGAGGAAGAGGAGGAGGAGGAGGAGGAGGAGGAGGGTGAGGAGGACGAAGAGGAAGAGGAAGACAAAGAGTGGAAATATCTGATGAAATTCGAGCAACAGTTATAGACCATGTTCTTGTCCATGGACTGACAATGAGGGAAGCAGGATTTAGAGTGCAACCCAATTTGAGCCGATTTTCTGTGTCCACCATAGTAAGGACATTCAGAGAAGAGAACAGGTGCAGTATGCTACTGTATTTTTATAATTGCAAATTTACTGTACTACACTATATGCAGCTGTTTCAATAGACATTTGTAAAGTTAATCACTGTATGTATTGTACTGCATGAATATGTTTTGTAACTGCACAACTACTTTTTGTAGAATTGCAAGGCTGCCACATGCAGGTGGAAGGACATCTATATTCACTCGGGAGCAAGAGGCCGTTATAGTTGGCATAGTCCTTCAAGATAATGCAATACGACTCAGAGAAATCCAGGAACGAGTGATACAAGACAACACACACTTCCAGGGAATCGACGGTGTGAGCATTTCCACAATTGACCGAGTCCTCCATCGTAACAGGATGCGAATGAAACAAGTATACAGAGTACCTTTTGAACGCAACTCACCAAGGGTGAAAGAACTGCGAGCTCAGTATGTGCAAGTAAGTTACATTCAGAAACATTTACTGTAATCCAGATTGTCTACAGTACCAGCACATACTATGTGAATGACATTTCTCTTCAGTACATACAATGTATGTGAATCAGAAGCCTAATTGTACTCTACAGTATAACATTGTCTCTGTACGACTTACAAAATCCTACATACATTATATTGTAATTCTACACAGACAATATTTGACTTGGAATCCTTGGACAGACCCCATGAGTTCATCGTTGTCGATGAAGCAGGCTTAAATCTAACAAAGAGGAGAAGGAGAAGCCGAAACATGATTGGACAGCGGGCCATTGTTGAAGTCCCTGGTCAACGAGGTGGCAATGTCACAATCTGTGCTGCTATCAGCAACCATGGTGTTCTACATCACCATGTTACACTCGGGCCATATAACACCCAGCACCTTATAAGATTTATTGCCAATTAAGAGATATTTTATTTGAGCAGCAGGTTCAAGAGCTGTAGGGTCAAGAGCTAAATGAGAATCCCATTCCCACCTATGTGATAGTGTGGGACAATGTCAGTTTCCACCGAGCTGCTCAGGTAAGGGAATGGTTTAACATCAATGGGCAGTTTATGAACTTTTACCTCCCTCCATACTCGCCTTTCCTGAATCCGATTGAGGAGTTTTTCTCCTCTTGGAGATGGAAAGTGTATGATAGACAACCCTACACCAGAGTAAATCTTCTGCAAGCCATGGAATTAGCCTGTGATGATATAGGTGAGGAATCATGCCAGGGCTGGATACGGCACACAAGAGGCTTCTTCCCCCGTTGCCTCAGGAGGGACAATATCGCTTGTGATGTCGACGAAGTGCTCTGGCCTGACCCAGCCCAAAGACAAGAAGAAGTGCTCTGGCCTGACCCAGCCCAAAGACAAGAAGAAGTGCTCTGGCCTGACCCAGCCCAAAGACAAGAAGAAGTGCTCTGGTCTGACCCAGCCCAAAGACAAGAAGAAGTGCTCTGGCCCGACCCAGCCCAAAGACAAGAAGAAGTGCTCTGGCCTGACCCAGCCCAAAGACAAGAAGAAGTGCTCTGGCCTGACCCAGCCCAAAGACAAGAAGAAGTGCTCTGGCCCGACCCAGCCCAAAGACAAGAAGAAGTGCTCTGGCCTGACCCAGCCCAAAGACAAGAAGAAGTGCTCTGGCCTGACCCAGCCCAAAGACAAGAAGAAGTGCTCTGGCCCGACCCAGCCCAAAGACAAGAAGAAGTGCTCTGGCCTGACCCAGCCCAAAGACAAGAAGAAGTGCTCTGGCCTGACCCAGCCCAAAGACAAGAAGAAGTGCTCTGGCCTGACCCAGCCCAAAGACAAGAAGAAGTGCTCTGGCCTGACCCAGCCCAAAGACAAGAAGAAGCACATTGATCACATGTTTACTTATTTTTGTCCCTTTTATTATTGTATACTGTAGTACAGTACATTGTAGGCTGTATACTGTACAATGGACTCGACCCCGCCCTGTGCAACTGGGTCCTGGACTTCCTGACGGGCCGCCCCCAGGTGGTGAGGGTAGGTAACAACATCTCCACCCCGCTGATCCTCAACACTGGGGCCCCACAAGGGTGCGTTCTGAGCCCTCTCCTGTACTCCCTGTTCACCCACGACTGCGTGGCCATGCACGCCTCCAACTCAATCATCAAGTTTGCGGACGACACTACAGTGGTAGGCTTGATTACCAACAACGACGAGACGGCCTACAGGGAGGAGGTGAGGGCCCTCGGAGTGTGGTGTCAGGAAAATAACCTCACACTCAACGTCAACAAAACAAAGGAGATGATTGTGGACTTCAGGAAACAGCAGAGGGAGCACCCCCCTATCCACATCGACGGGACAGTAGTGGAGAAGGTGGAAAGTTTTAAGTTCCTCTGTGTACACATCACAGACAACTGAATTGGTCCACCCACACAGACCGCATTGTGAAGAAGGCGCAGCAGCGCCTCTTCAACCTCAGGAGGCTGAAGAAATTCGGCTTGTCACCAAAAGCACTCACAAACTTCTACAGATGCACAATCGAGAGCATCCTGTCAGGCTGTATCACCGCCTGGTACGGCAACTGCTCCGCCCACAACCGTAAGGCTCTCTAGAGGGTAGTGAGGTCTGCACAACGCATCACCGGGGGAAAACTACCTGCCCTCCAGGACACCTACACCACCCGATGTCACAGGAAGGCCATAAAGATCATCAAGGACAACAAACACCCAAGCCACTGCCTGTTCACCCCGCTATCATCCAGAAGGCGAGGTCAGTACAGGTGCATCAAAGCAGGGACCGAGAGACTGAAAAACAGCTTCTATCTCAAGGCCATCAGACTGTTAAACAGCCACCACTAACATTTAGCGGCCGCTGCCAACATACTGACTCAACTCCAGCCACTTTAATAATGGGAATTGATGGAAATTATGTAAAAATGTACCGCTAGCCACTTTAAACAATGCCACTTAATATAATGTTTACATACCCTACATTACTCATCTCATATGTATATGTATATACTGTACTCTATATCATCTACTGCATCTTGCCATCTTTATGTAATACATGTATCACTAGCCACTTTAAACTATGCCACTTTATGTTTATATACCCTACATTACTCATCTCATAAGTATATACTGTACTCTATACCATCTACTGCATCTTGCCTATGCCGTTCTGTACCATCACTCATTCATATATCTTTATGTACATATTCTTTATCCCTTTACACTTGTGTGTATAAGGTAGTAGTTGTGGAATTGTTAGGTTAGATTACTTGTTGGTTATTACTGCATTGTCGGAACTAGAAGCACAAGCATTTCGCTACACTCGCATTAACATCTGCTAACCATGTGTATGTGACAAATAACATTTGATTTGATTTGGACAAATTGTATGGCCCTGAACATTGTGCTTTCCATTTATTAACAGTACTGACTGCTCAATAGATTTTGACTGGTTGCAGGTTCAAATCAACAAAGAACAAGATCACAGAGACAAAGGACACGTTTGTGAGATGCAGGGTACAGTACTGTAAAAATAGGGATACAAGGAGGAGGTAATTTCTGATCAATTTTGAGCTACTATGAGAGAACATGTATGAAAAATATGAATATTTTTTTAGATTAAAAATGTACTTCTCCCTGAGAATTGTATGTTTTGAACAATGTGTTTTCTATTCTTCGGTGTATTGTTAACTGACTGCTTGAGAGTGTATATCATTTTGATCACTTTGTTCATGATTTGAGAGCAGTGTTTGATTCTGAACACTGGTAAAACTGTTTTGAGGCGAATGTTTCATTTTGCGAGAGGAGTCAGAGGTTATGTAAATAGTGCTTGAAGATGAGGTTTTGTGTTGAATGTTTTCAGGAAATGGAGCAAGGTTTCAGAAATTGTGTTTTAGCAATTGCGAAAAACTGTAATTACCTTGCACGTCTGGCTTGGATCCACTGTAATTTATAGAGACTGAAGTCCCTTCTTTAGAGATTGAAACATATTCCACATGAGAAAAGACCTTGTCTTGCCTATAGGCCTCTGCCATCAATCCTAGCAGTGATCTTTTGAAACACTCTCTGTAATTGTGAAGACAGCAATTGTTTGTTTGATGTAAGACAGACGTGTGCATCCTTTTGCCAACTCTAATGATACCAGTGGGGGTCTAGGGGGAAAAACAACAGTACTGCTTTGCAGAAACACCAATTACTTTCCGGTAAAATGCCATCATTAAGACCAGAGCCAAATGGATTGTCCCCCTGGGTGACGTGCTAAATGTCAGTATGGAACACATCAGTGTCACCACCAGTATTTCCATGGTTAGTAGAGAGTGAGAGAAGTCGCTGTTAAAATGGAACGTGGTGAGAGAGAAAGCGAGAGAGAGAGAGACAGAGACAGAGAGTGAGAGAGAGAGAGACAGAGAGCGAGAGAGAGAGAGACAGAGAGCGAGAGACAGAGAGAGAGAGACAGAGAGAGAGACAGAGAGACAGAGAGAGAGAGAGAGAGATAGCGAGATACAGAGAGAGAGAGAGATACAGAGAGAGAGAGAGATACAGAGAGAGATACAGAGAGAGAGAGAGAGAGAGAGAGAGAGAGAGAGAGAGAGAGAGAGAGAGAGAGAGAGAGCGCAGGATGGTGGCGGGACTCTACTATTGATCCATTGCTCACTGACCCTACTTTCCCAGACAGAGGGACTGACTGTTGGTGTGTCTGTGTTCACGTCTCTCTGTGTGTGTGTGTGTGTGTGCATGCGTACAATAACAAAGCTCAGAGTGGGAGTACATTAGCATGACAATGGACTGTGCTTGTTGCTCGTCCCTCTACATAACATAACCGACCTGCACTTCTGTGGAACCTGGCAACTGGGAGAGAGAACCGTTTTTTCTAGGCTGATATCTTTTCCACATGGTAGAGAGTTATCCTCAGCCTCAGTCTGACTACTGAATGAACCTCAACTCAACCGTTCCCTGCTTTGTCCACAACAGTTAAAACCAATTTATTTAACCTGTTGAGGCTAGGGGGTGCTGTTGTCACTATTTATGGAAATCGTGTATTTTTTGAAACGGCTTCCTACTAAATTCTTGATCGTACAATATGCATATTATTATTATTATTGGATAGAAAACAGTCTCTAGTTTCTATAGCCGTTGAAATTTTGTCTCTGAGTGGAACAGAACTCATTCTACAGCAATTTCCCTGACATGGAGTCAGATTTCACACATTTTGGCCCCTGATCTGGAGTCAGTTAAAAGGCCACTGTTATTGCTATGAGTATACAGACACTGCTTACGTCTTCCCCTGGATGCCTTTACGTGATGACGATTTGAATGGTATCGATTGCGCAATCACAGCCCCTATAAAACAAAAACACGTGTAGGTAGGAACTCTTTTCCAGGTGCGTCAGGCGCGCGGAGGACACCGACCTACTCTTTTTCCAAGCATTAGTGTAGCCAGTTATATTTCTCCGGTCATGTTTCTACTCGTTATAGGAGTTAAAAACATCATAAGGTGGTTAATTTAAACCGTTTTATAGCAATTTATATCCGTTTAGTGCGATTTTGGGACATTTATTTCTGAGACACTGTGAATCTCTGGGCACGGTTCCAGTTCATGCCGAACGCAATGGGCATTTCTACATGGCAAGAGGACAGCTTTCGACCAAAAGACGATTAGACCCAAGAAAGAATTCTTTGCCCAAGATTCTGATGGAAGAACAGCTCAAAGTAGGAACAATTTATTATGATAAATCGTGTTTCTGTCGAGAAATGTTAATCGCTTATGACGCCATCTTGCTAGACGTAGCTTCGCTTGGCGCAAACTGTATTGAAAAGTAAGGATAATTAAAAAAATGTAAATCAGCGATTGTATTAAGAATTAAATTGTCTATCAATCGCTGTCCACCCTATATTTTTTTGTCACGTTTATGAGTATTTATGTATACGACTAGATCACTGTCTAATATGGCGCACGACATTGTCTGACCAGCTGGGCAACTTTTGTCATTGTCTAACCATGATTTTGGTGGCTAAATATGCACATTTTCGAACAAACTGTATATGTATGTTGTAATGTGATGTTACAGGAGTGTCATCTGAAGAATTCTGAGAAGGTTAGTGAAAAAATTAATATATTTTGGCGATGTTTACGTTATCGCTCTCTTTGGCTAGAATCAATGCTCTGGTAACGTTTGCATATGTGGTATGCTAATATAACGATTTATTGTGTTTTCGCTGTAAGACACTTAGAAAATCTGAAATATTGTCTGTATTCACAGGATCTGTGTCTTTCGATTAGTGTATGCTGTGTATTTTTACGAAATGTTTGATGATTAGTAATTAGGTAAACACGTTGCTCTATATATTTATTCTAGTCCATTTGTGACGGTGGGTGCAATTGTAAACTATGACATCTACCTGAAATATGCACATTTTTCTAACAAAACCTATCCTATACCATGAATATGTTATCAGACTGTCATCTGATGAGTTTTTTTCTTGGTTAGTGGCTATCAATATCTTAGTTTAGCCGAATTGGTGATAGCTACTGGTGTTGGTGGACAAATAAAAGATGGTGTCTTATGCTAATGAGTTTAGCTAATAGATTTATATCTTTACATATTGTGTCTTCCTTGTAAAACATTTTAAAAATCGGACATGTTGGCTGGATTCACACGATCTGTGTCTTTCATTAGCTGTATTGGACTTTAATGTGTGAAAGTTAAATATTTAAAAAAAATGTTTTTTTTTAATTTCGCGGCTCTGCCTTTTCAGTGGAATGTGGGGGGGGTGCCGCTAGACAGGTTAACCATTATTTATCCAGGAAGTCCCATTGAGGTCAGAAGACCTCTTTTACAAGGGAGACCTGCCAATGTGATCATTACATGATGTCACAGCTCCGATGTTACTAAAGTTTGTCGTAAGAGTAGGGGTTTTCCTAATGTCAAAGAGATCAGTCAGTGGCTGTAGCCAGGCCAAAAGTAGTGCACTATATAGGGAGTAGGATGCCATTTCAGACACAGCCAATGTGTGAGGTAACATCCCTTACAGTTTCCTCTTTCTTTCACTGCAAATGCTGAGTGCGGACCTTCCTTATTTTCCTTTTCACTTTCCGGGTTACTTTGTGGTCTATGCACCACAAATACAACAATAATCTACAATATATGTGGGTGGGGTTTTCCCCTGGACTACTGTACCTTGGAGTTGAGGTCCCTGTGGTAGATGTGGGTGGGGTTGTCCCCTGGTCTACTGTACCTTGGAGTTGAGGTCCCTGTGGTAATGTAGATGTGGGTGGGATTTTCTCCTGGTCTACTGTACCTTGGAGTTGAGGTCCCTGTGGTAATGTAGATGTGGGTGGGATTTTCTCCTGGTCGACTGTACCTTGGAGTTGAGGTCCCTGTGGTAATGTAGATGTGGGTGGGATTTTCTCCTGGTCTACTGTACCTTGGAGTTGAGGTCCCTGTGGTAGATGTTCTTGTAATGCAGGTAGATCATTCCTCTGGTGATGTCACAGGCCAGGTCCACCTTCTCCCTCCAGCACAGAGACACATCCTTCCTGGCCAACAGTTCCTCCAGACATCCTCCACTAACATACTGAAACAGATAGACACTCCATCAACCCCCACTAACATACTGAAACAGATAGACAGCCTGTCAGCCTCACATACTGAAACAGATAGACACCCCATCAACCCCACTAACATACTGAAACAGATAGACACCCCATCCACCCCCACTAACATACTGAAACAGATAGACACTCCATCAACCCCCACTAACATACTGAAACAGATAGACACCCCATCCACCCCCACTAACATACTGAAACAGATAGACACCCCATCAACCCCCACTAACATACTGAAACAGATAGACACCCCATCAACCCCCACTAACATACTGAAACAGATAGACACTCCATCCACCCCCACTAACATACTGAAACAGATAGACACTCCATCAACCCGCACTAACATACTGAAACAGATAGACAGCCTGTCAGCCTCACATACTGAAACAGATAGACACTCCATCCACCCCCACTAACATACTGAAACAGATAGACACCCCATCCACCCCCACTTACATACTGAAACAGATAGACACCCCATCCACCCCCACTAACATACTGAAACAGATAGACACTCCATCCACCCCCACTAACATACTGAAACAGATGGACACCCCATCAACCCCCACTTACATACTGAAACAGATAGACAGCCTGTCAGCCTCACATACTGAAACAGATAGACACTCCATCCACCCCCACTAACATACTGAAACAGATAGACACTCCATCAACCCCCACTAACATACTGAAACAGATAGACAGCCTGTCAGCCTCACATACTGAAACAGATAGACACTCCATCCACCCCCACTAACATACTGAAACAGATAGACAGCCTGTCAGCCTCACATACTGAAACAGATAGACACTCCATCCACCCCCACTAACATACTGAAACAGATAGACACCCCATCAACTCCCACTAACATACTGAAACAGATAGACACCCCATCAACCCCCACTAACATACTGAAACAGATAGACAGCCTGTCAGCCTCACATACTGAAACAGATAGACACCACATCAACCCCCACTAACATACTGAAACAGATAGACACCCCATCAACCCCCACTTACATACTGAAACAGATAGACACCCCATCAACCCCCACTAACATACTGAAACAGATAGACAGCCCATCAACCCCCACTAACATACTGAAACAGATAGACACCCCATCAACCCCCACTAACATACTGAAACAGATAGACACCCCATCAACCCCCACTAACATACTGAAACAGATAGACACCCCATCAACCCCCACTAACATACTGAAACAGATAGACACCCCATCAACCCCC
This sequence comes from Salvelinus fontinalis, assembly GCF_029448725.1. Classification (NCBI taxonomy): domain Eukaryota; kingdom Metazoa; phylum Chordata; class Actinopteri; order Salmoniformes; family Salmonidae; genus Salvelinus; species Salvelinus fontinalis. The sequence continues at coordinate 30,882,074 of NC_074692.1, read as the reverse complement.
ACTAACATACTGAAACAGATAGACACCCCATCAACCCCCACTAACATACTGAAACAGATAGACAGCCTGTCAGCCTCACATACTGAAACAGATAGACACCCCATCAACCCCCACTAACATACTGAAACAGATAGACACCCCATCAACCCCCACTTACATACTGAAACAGATAGACACCCCATCAACCCCCACTAACATACTGAAACAGATTGACACCCCATCAACCCCCACTAACATACTGAAACAGATAGACACCCCATCAACCCCCACTAACATACTGAAACAGATAGACACCCCATCAACCCCCACTAACATACTGAAACAGATAGACACCCCATCAACCCCCACTTACATACTGAAACAGATAGACAGCCTGTCAGCCTCACATACTGAAACAGATAGACACTCCATCAACCCCCACTTACATACTGAAACAGATAGACAGCCTGTCAGCCTCACATACTGAAACAGATAGACACCCCATCAACCCCCACTTACATACTGAAACAGATAGACAGCCTGTCAGCCTCACATACTGAAACAGATAGACACCCCATCAACCCCCACTAACATACTGAAACAGATAGACACCCCATCAACCCCCACTTACATACTGAAACAGATAGACACCCCATCAACCCCCACTAACATACTGAAACAGATAGACACCCCATCAACCCCCACTAACATACTGAAACAGATAGACACCCCATCAACCCCCACTAACATACTGAAACAGATAGACACCCCATCAACCCCCACTAACATACTGAAACAGATAGACACCCCATCAACCCCCACTAACATACTGAAACAGATAGATACCCCATCAACCCCCACTAACATACTGAAACAGATAGACACCCCATCCACCCCCACTAACATACTGAAACAGATAGACACCCCATCAACCCCCACTAACATACTGAAACAGATAGACACCCCATCAACCCCCACTAACATACTGAAACAGATAGACACTCCATCCACCCCCACTTACATACTGAAACAGATAGACACCCCATCAACCCCCACTAACATACTGAAACAGATAGACACTCCATCCACCCCCACTAACATACTGAAACAGATAGACACCCCATCAACCCCCACTTACATACTGAAACAGATAGACAGCCTGTCAGCCTCACATACTGAAACAGATAGACACTCCATCAACCCCCACTAACATACTGAAACTGATAGACACTCCATCCACCCCCACTAACATACTGAAACAGATAGACACCCCATCAACCCCCACTTACATACTGAAACAGATAGACAGCCTGTCAGCCTCACATACTGAAACAGATAGACACTCCATCAACCCCCACTAACATACTGAAACTGATAGACACTCCATCAACCGCCACTTACATACTGAAACAGATAGACACCCCATCAACCCCCACTAACATACTGAAACATACAGACATCCCATCAACCCCCACTAACACACAAACAGATAGACACCTCATTGGATTAGCCCCACATACTGAAACAGACCTGGAAATAAGAGTTGAGTTGAAAGGATAAGGAACACTGCCACACCTGGCTCTCCAACCAAGGGGCAAGAATTGAGTAGGAAACTGAAGTTAAGAGGAAATTCAGCAACTATGGGAAGTAGATAAAACTGCTTCTTTATTGTAAAACCCAACATGTTTCAGTCGCTACAGGCCATATTTGCCCAGATGGAGCGGCTCACACACAACCCAACCTTCTATACGTACAGGATACATGTCCTAAAAACAGACAGTGTGTCTCCCCACTCATCTCAGTGTGAAGTCGTCATCCGTACAAGGTGGAGAAAGTAACACTCACCTCTAAAATAGGGTAGAGTTTATCTTCCTTCACACATATCCCCAGATACCTAGAATAAATCACAACAATATATTATTCATATATTTCTTATTTCCATTCTTTTACTTTTAGATTTGTGTATTATTGTGAATTGTTAGATACTACTGCACTGTTGGAGCCAGCACCACAAGCATTTCGCTACACCTGCAAAAACATCTGCTGAATATGTGTGTGACCAGTAAACTTTGATTTTATATGGACAACAGAATTATGATGTGTAATCATAATAACATTTAGAATATACTGTACAATCGATGTACTTGAAGATGGTTGAGTGGTTAATAAGACCACCACTCCTGGCCCCACCGGTCTTCACACAATCTGTCTCCCAGGTCATAATATACAATAAGTTACTTAAACTTCTTGTCAATATGGGGGTGCTGTTTTCACTTTGTAAAAAATCGTGCCCAAATTAAACTGCCTCGTACTCTATTCTAGATCGTACAATATGCATATTATTATTACATTTGGATAGAAAACACTCTCAAGTTTCTAAAACCGTTTGAATTATATCTGTGAGTAAAACAGAACTCATTTTGCAGCAAACTTCCTGACAGGAAGTGAAAAATCTGAAATCGAGGCTCTGTTCCAGGGCCTTCCTATTCATTTGCTTGAAATCTATGGATATACATGCACTTCATACGCCTTCCACTAGATGTCAACAGGCAGTGGGAGGTGGAATGGGGTGTCTAGCTTGATCTGAGGTCGAACAAGAGCTCTTGGAATGACGTGATCACAATTTCATTGTCTTTGAAGGCGCGGGAAGGACATCAGCATTGGCTTCTGAAAAGCGTTCGGTATAGACGGCTAATATCTCCGGCTTTGATTTTATTTGATACACGTGATAATATCATCGTAAAGTATGTTTTTTCAATATAGTTTTATCAGATTATTCAACGTTTATCGGGAGTTTTGGAGTTTTCCGTTCTCTGCGTTAGGTGAAGATGGACATCTTCGCGCCACTTGGCTAGCTAAGGTTGCTAATTCGACAGGAGACGAGGACATTCTAAAACCAAACAACGATTTATTCTGGACAAAGGACTCCTTGTACAAGATTCTGATGGAAGCTCAGCAAAAGTAAGAACCATTTATGATGTTATTTCGTATTTCTGTGGAAAATGTTTAGTCGTATTTTCCTTCCTTTTTGCGGGCGCTGTCTCGCTATAACGCAAGCTGTTTGTTATGGTAAAGTTATTTTAAAAAATCTAACACGGTGATTGCATTAAGAACTAGTGTATCTTTCATTTGCTGTCCATCATGTATTTTTTAGTAAAGTTTATGATGAGTTATTTGGTCAGATTAGGTGAGTGTCAGAAATATATCCGGAGATTCTGGGAAAAAGTTGCTACATTTTCACAATGTATAACCACGGTTTTCAGCTCAAAATATGCACATTTTCGAACAAAACATAAGTGTATTGTATAACCTGATGTTATAGGACTGTCATCTGATGAAGTTGGTCAAGGTTAGTGATTAATTTTATATATTTTGATGGTTTTTTGCGATCGCTACCTTTGCGGTGAATGAATGCGGTTGTGTGTTTGGCTATTGTGGTAAGCTAATATAATGCTATATTGTGTTTTCGCTGTAAAACACTTAAAAAATCGGAAATATTGGCTGGATTCACAAGATGTTTATCTTTCATTTGCTGTACACCACGTATTTTTCATAAATGTTTTATGATGAGTGTTTAGGTATTTCACGTTGCTCTCTGTAATTATTCTTGCTGCTTCGGTGCTATTTGTGATTGTAGCTGCAATGTAAAACTATGATTTATACTTCAAATATGCATATTTTCGAACAAAACATAGATTTATTGTATAACATGTCATCTGATGAAGTTGTTTCTTGGTTAGTGACTAATTATATCTCTATTTGGTCGTTTTTGTGATAGCTACCTATGCTGTAAAAAAATGGTGAAAATATGCAGTTGAGTCTTTTGCTATTGTGGTTAGCTAATATAAATACATATTGTGTTTTCGCTGTAAAACATTTTAAAAATCGGAAATGATGGCTGGATTCACAAGATGTGTATCTTTCATTTGCTTGATTGGACTTGTGATTTCATGATATTTATATGCTAGTATTTACTTGTGGCGCTTTGCTAGGCTATGCTAGTCAGCTTTTTTACTGATGAGGATGCCCCCGGATCAGGGATGGTGATGAAGTAGAGGATAAGATGCTCAGGGCTGAAAAATGTTTTGAGGACCAGCTGAGCCAGACATTCAACAACAACCTAGGCTCTTGTGAACAGAAACAACATCAAGAAACTCGCTGGTGGTCAGTGCTCACCCGAGATTAACAACCTCAAAACGACATCCATTCCAGACACTGGTTTACAGTATACCTTGACTGAAAGGTTATTACCAACGGCTTACATAAAACCACCGAACATATCAGTCTCCTTATAATGCTCTGACGTTGGAGCCTGATAACATTGCCATTCTCACAGTGAGTAAGTTCCAAATTGCACCCTATGGGCCCTGGTTTAAAGTAGTTTACTATATAGGGAATCGGGTTCCATTTGGGTTTGGAGCACTGTGTCTGAGGAAGGCAATGTTCTCAGGCTCCAACATTAGAAATTATTCAGATATTCACATCATTGTTTGAGTAGGGCCCACTCACAGAGGGCTGGATGCCCTATTTTTGCCAGGTACATATTGCATTGGACTCATATTCACTTTCATCATTGACTCTCTATGCTCTGACCTCAGCAGATAAACTGTGCTGTTAAATAACCACTGATACTGTGGCCTTGAAAGAAAGGCTAAAATAAGATTGCTTGGACAAACACAATGCCTTCACACCTTATGTAACCACTTCATAAGTGTAGAGCTGGCCTATGTGACAAGGTAGTACTATGTCCCTCCTGCTGTGGCCATTACTGCACCTCACAGACTCAGCAGCATGTGTATATATACCCAGTCATCACCATGTCTTGAGACATGTTAAGACATATAAATGAAGATGTCTGGAGATGTCTTGAGACATATAAATGAAGATGTCTGGAGATGTCTTGAGATGTCTTGAGACATGTTAACTTCTTATGGCTGGGGGCAGTATTGAGTAGCTTGGATGAATAAGGTGCCCAGAGTAAACTGCCTGCTACTCAGTCCCAGAAGCTAAGATATGCATATTATCAGTAGATTTGGATAGAAAACACTCTGAAGTTTCTAAAACTGTTTGAATGATGTCTGTGAGTATAACAGAACTCATATGGCAGGCAAAAACCTGAGAAAAAATCCAAACAGGAAGTGGGACATCTGAGGTTTGTAGGTTTGCCTATCCAATATACAGTGTCTATGGGGTCATATTGCACTTCCTAAGGCTTCCACTTCAACAGTCTTTAGAACCTTGTTTGATGCTTCTACTGTAAAGGAGGGGGAATGGGAGCTGTTTGAGTCAGGGCTCTGGCAGAGTGCCACGAGCTCACTCAGGCGCGCCCCCCGTGAGAGTTAGCTGCGTTACATCGCATTTCTACAGACAAAGGAATTCTCTGGTTGAAACGTTATTGAAGATTTATGTTAAAAACATCCTAAAGATTGATTCTATTCATCGGTTGACATGTTTCTACGAACTGTAATGGAATTTTTTGACTTTTCGTCTGGCCTGCGCGTCATCAATTTGGACTTTGGAACTAAACGCACAAACAAAAAAGGAGATATTTGGACATAAATTATGAACAAAACAAATATTTATTGTGGAACTGGGATTCATGGGAGTGCATTCTGATGAAGATCATCAAAGGTAAGTGAATATTTATAATGCTACTTCTGACTTCTGTTGACTCCACAACATGGCGGGTACCTGTATGGCTTGGTTTTGTGTCTGAGCGCCGTACTCAGATTATTGCATGGTGTGCATTTTGCGTATTATTTTTTTTAAATGTGACACAGCGGTTGCATTAACTTCTTGCGAATATAGGGGGTGCTGTTTCGACTTAGCATAAATCGGTCTTCAGATTAAACGGCTTCCTACTCAATTCTTGCTCGTACAATATGCATATTATTATTATTATTGGATAGAAAATACTGTCTAGTTTCTATAGCCGTTGGAATTTTGTCTCTGAGTGAAACAGAACTCCTTCTACAGCACTTTTCATGACAGGGAGTGAGATTTCAGAAATCTTGGCCCCTGTTCCCAGGTCGGTTGTAAAGTCCCTGTAAATGCTATGGAGAAACAAACAATGCCTACGTCTTCCTCTGGATGTAAGTACGTGGTGACGCTTTGAATGGAGTCGATTGCGCAATCAGGGCCTCTATAAAACACCAAAGACCGGAAGTAGCTTTCTTTTCCTGCCTGCGCCTGACGCACGATGGACATCGGACTTGCCTCCTTCCAAGCTGTTGTTTAGCCAGTAATATTTCTCCGGTCATGTTTTTACTCGTTATAGGTGTTAAAAGCATCATAAGGTAGTTAATTTGAACCGTTTTATAGCAATTTATATCCGTTTAGGGCGATTTTATGGCATTTCTGTGTGATGCACTTTGAGGAGCTGGGCACTTTTCGAGTGCATGGTGAACGTTAGTGGCCATTTCGACGGGACAAGAGGACATCTTTCGACCAAAAGACGATTAGACCGGAGAAAGGATTCATTGCCCAAGATTCTGATGGAAGAACAGCTCATAGTAAGAACTATTTATGATGATAAATCGTGTTTCTGTCGAAAAATGTTGAACGCTTATGCCGCCATTTTGTTTGGTGTAGCTTCGCTTGGCGCAACCTGTATTGAAAAGTAAGGATAATTTAAAAAATGTAATTCAGCGATTGCATTAAGAATTAAATTGTCTATCAATCGCTGTCCACCCTGTATTTTTTAGTCAAGTTTATGAGTATTTATGTATAAGACTAGATCACTGTCTAATATGGCGCCCGACATTTTCTGACCAGCTTGGCTACTTTTCTCATTGTCTAACCATGATTTTGGTGGCTAAATATGCACATTTTCGAACAAACTCTATATGTATGTTGTAATATGATGTTACAGGAGTGTCATCTGAAGAATTCTGAGAAGGTTAGTGAAAAAATTAATACATTTTGGTGGTGATAATGCTATCGCTCTTTTTGCCGTGAATCAATGCTGGGGTAATGTTTGCACATGTGCTATGGTAATATAACGATTTATTGTGTTTTCGCTGTAAGACACTTAGAAAATCTGAAATATTGTCTGGATTCACAGGATCTTTGTCTTTTCATTAGTGTACGCTGTGTATTTTTAAGAAATGTTTTATGATTAGTAATTAGGTAATACACGTTGCTCTCTGTATTTTTTCTAGTCGAGTTGTGATGGTGGGTGCAATTGTAAACTATGATTTATACCTGAAATATGCACATTTTTCTAACAAAACCTATCCTATACAATAAATATGTTATCAGACTGTCATCTGATGAGGTTTTTTCTTGGTTAGTGGCTATCAATATCTTTATTTGGCCGAATTGGTGATAGCTACTGATGCAGTAAGAAAATGGTGGAGCAAGAAAATTGTTGTCTTTTGCTGACAGTGGTTAGCTAATAGATTTACATATTGTGTCTTCCCTGTAAAACATTTTACAAATCAGAGATGATGGCTTGAATCACAATATCTGTATCTTTCATTTGGTGTCTTGGACTTGTGATTTCATGAACATTTTATTTTATGATATCCCTGTAACTTTAGGCTTGGCTATGCTAGTCAGCTTTTGTGTTGGGGGGGATCCCGGATCCGGGTTAGGGAGGCGTTAGAGGTTTTAAGGAGAAGTTTATCTAAAGTTCCATGTATAATACTTGCATCTCTTATCAATGTTTATTATGAGTATTTCTGTAAATTGATGTGGCTCTCTGCAAAATCACCGGATGTTTTGGAGGCAAAACATTACTGAACATAACGTGCCAATGTAAACTAAGATTTTTGGATATAAATATGAACTTTATCGAACAAAACATACATGTATTGTGTAACATGAAGTCCTATGAGTGTCATCTGATGAAGATCATCAAAGGTTAGTTATTAATTTTATCTCTGTTTCTGCCTTTTGTGACTCCTCTCTTTGGCTGGAAAAATGGCTGTTTTTCTGTGACTTGGTACTGACCTAACATAATCAGATGGTGTGCTTTCATCGTAAAGCCTTTTTGAAATCGGACACTGTGGTGGGATTAACAACAAGTTTATCTTTAAAATGGTGTAAAATACTTGTATGTTTGAGGAAGTTTAATTATGAGATTTATGTTGTTTGAATTTGGCGCCCTGCACTTTCACTGGCTGTTGTCAAGTCGATCCTGTTAGCAGGGTCTCAGCCATAAGAAGTTTTAAGACATATAAATGAAGATGTCTGGAGATGTCTTGAGACATGTTAAGACATATAATTGAAGATGTCTGGAGATGTATTGAGACATGTCTTGAGACATCTTTAGACATATAAATAAGCTGTCTGGAGATGTCTTGAGACAAAGGTGATTTCTGGGTAGCTATATTTAGCATAAGTATGACTGGAAGTACAGTATGCAGTATAATACCCTATATTTTGGATTGGAATTCAGGAAAGGTATGCCGTGATTCTGTGGTGCGTGTCATAACATCCACTTGAAACTATCTCATGTAACCACTTCAGATGGGTAGAATAGGCCTCTGTGACTACTAGATTATTATGTTCTGGAGCCATTGACTGCACGACATAAAGTACACAAAGCTTCCCAGCATTCCCATTCATAGTGTATGCCCTGTACTAACACAGATAATCTTACATAAATCAAACCTTATAAGCTTATCAGGCTTAATCTTATGTAAACAATTTTCATTTAATTTATTACATTTATTTGATTGGTACAATGCATCTATTAATATTTATTTTAATTAATAAGCAATGATGCAAAATTCTTACATGGTATCAATAAGGTCATATACCAAATATTATAAGTCGTCACCACAAAAAGGTGTAACTGACTAATACCTGACTATGTTGGGATGGGAGAGTTTTTGCAGTAGGCTGATCTCACGCACAATGCTATCCTGGTCCACATCATTCTTATAGATCTTCACCACCATCACCTTACGGCTCGTACTGTGAATCACCTAAGAGAAACAGACAAGAGTTATTTCACAGTACTGTGAATCACCTGAGAGAAACAAACAAGAGTTATTTCATAGTACTGTGAATCACCTGAGAGAAACACACAAGAGTTATTTCACAGTACTGTGAATCATCTGAGAGAAACACACAAGAGTTATTTCAGAATACTGTGAATCACCTGAGAGAAACACACAAGAGTTATTTCACAGTACTGTGAATCACCTGAGAGAAACATAACAAGAGATATTTCACAGTACTGTGAATCACCTGAGAGAAACAAACAAGGAGTTATTTCACAGTACTGTGAATCACCTGAGAGAAACAGACAAGAGTTATTTCACAGTACTGTGAATCACCTGAGAGAAACAGACAAGAGTTATTTCAGAATACTGTGATTCACCTGAGAGAAACAAACAAGAGTTATTTCACAGTACTGTGAATCACCTGAGAGAAACACACAAGAGTTATTTCACAGTACTGTGAATCACCTGAGAGAAACAAACAAGAGTTATTTCACAGTACTGTGAATTACCTGAGAGAAACAGACACGTTTTTACAGTTTAACCAGTAAAAAACCTGCTCAAGACCTAGTAATGTAACCTGTACAAAAAGCATTTTAAGTGACTGTCTGAAAGGAGCTGTTTTTGCAGGTAAATTAATTAACGACTCCATTATTTCATCGTGATTAAATCATCAAACAAAATTAAACAGATTGATGGCCAGTATGCTCAGGCATTCCTGGCCCCTATGTTCCAATTAGATCCAACACAAAACATGCTTTGTCTTAAATATGTAGCGCAAATGGAACCCTATTGTGTATATAGTACGCTATTTTTACCAGGGCCCATAGGGCTCTGGTCAAAAGGAGTGCACTATATAGGTAGTAGGGTGCCATTTGGGATGTATGCTAGGTTCACTACAGATGGCTAGGGAGGAACCAGGTACCTTGTAGACTTTGGAGAAGAAGCCACTCCCGATGAGCTCGGCGGTGAAGTTCTCCCAGAACTCCAGCTTGCGGACGGCGGTGCGGAGCTTCTGCCAGCGGTCCACATGGTAGTATTTGTCAGAGGACTCACCATAGAGCCTGGGGCTGGTGGGCTCTGAGGACACATCCACGTCACAGTCACACATCCTGGAGTGGGGAGTGATGTCTGCTATAAGGTAGACACACACACACAAATACACATGAACACACACACACACACACACACACACACACACACACACACACACACACACACACACACACACACACACACACACACACACACACACACACACACACACACACACACACACACACACACACACACACACACTTGTTAGTCACACCCCTCACCTCTGTGACAGATTACATTGAGAGAATGCCTGTCCTTACAAAAAGTCTGCAATAACCCCAAATAACGCTATGTCGAATCAAAGTAGAGTGGATGAAAGAGAGAGCGGACAATAATTACATCTACGCTCATTAGCTCAATGGGATAGAACGTGCCTCCCCTTTATGGAATGAAACAAAGAGACATGAATAATGGTTCCTTAAAATAGTGTAGCAGGCCTGGGCAACACAGGTGAGAGACTGTCCAGTGTAGCTGACTAATCAAGTGACTTGTTTTCCCTCCAGGCTAATAATAACAAGAAAGATCGAGAGGGGTTCTATTCATTTTAATGAGAGCATCTGAATGAGAGCAACCTTTTCACTCCGGACGCTTTATCTGGACATGGTTCGTCAACACCTTCAACAACCGAAGCTAAGTAGTAACATTAACATGATGTCTTCTAATTGCAGTCGCTGTACTCATAATATACAGGAGAACGATCGCCTTAAGGCGAAAATAGTTGTGCTGCAAGCCCAGCTTCAGACGCAATCGTTAGGCAAGGGTATTTTCAGTGTAGGAAAGGAAGAAACAGGGTCTGTGCCACCAGTAAGTACAGATAGTAACGTTAGTATAAATCCCCCCGCACAGTCCCCGCAGCCGGACAACTTTCTCATGGCTTCTGGAGGGAAATGCTGTTGGAATGCTCAACCGGTGTCGCTCATTCAGCCGACAGAAACTTTCAACCGGTTTTCCCCATTATGTAGCGAGTCGGAGTCTGAGTCTGAGTCTTCTCTTGTCTCTACTCCTCCCGTTACGGGGTCTGAGACGCCGAAGGCTCCCACCGTTAGCTCTGACAAATTGAAAACCCTAGTCATTGGCGACTCCATTACCCGCAGTATTAGACTTAAAACGAATCACCCAGCGATCATACACTGTTTACCAGGGGGCAGGGCTACCGACGTTAAGGCTAATCTTAAGATGGTGCTGGCTAAAGCTAAATCTGGCGAGTGTAGAGAGTATAGAGATATTGTTATCCACGTCGGCACCAACGATGTTAGGATGAAACAGTCAGAGGTCACCAAGTGCAACATAGCTTCAGCGTGTAAATCAGCTAGAAAGATGTGTCGGCATCGAGTAATTGTCTCTGGCCCCCTCCCAGTTAGGGGGAGTGACGAGCTCTACAGCAGAGTCTCAGCACTCAATCGCTGGTTGAAAACTGTTTTCTGCCCCTCCCAAAAGATAGAATTTGTAGATAATTGGCCCTCTTTCTGGGACTCACCCACAAACAGGACCAAGCCTGACCTGCTAAGGAGTGACGGACTCCATCCTACCTGGAGGGGTGCTCTCATCTTATCTACCAACATAGATAGGGCTCTAACTCCTTTAGCCCCACAATGAAATATGGTGCAGGCCAGGCAGCAGGCTGTTAGCCAACCTGCCAGCTTAGTGGAGTCTGCCAATAGCACAGTCAGTGTAGTCAGCTCAGCCATACCCATTGAGACTGTGTCTGTGCCTCGACCTAGGTTGGGCAAAACTAAACATGGCGGTGTTCGCCTTAGCAATCTTATTAGGATAAAGACCTCCTCCATTCCTGCCATTATTGAAAGAGATCGTGATACCTCACATCTCAAAATAGGGTTACTTAATGTTAGATCCCTCACTTCAAAGGCAGTCATAGTCAATGAACTAATCACTGATCATAATCTTGATGTGATTGGCCTGACTGAAACATGGCTTAAGCCTGATGAATTTACTGTGTTAAATGAGGCCTCACCTCCTGGTTACACTAGTGACCATATCCCCCGTGCATCCCGCAAAGGCGGAGGTGTTGCTAACATCTACAATAGCAAATTTCAATTTACAAAAAAAAAAATGGCGTTTTCGTCTTTTGAGCTTCTAGTCATGAAATCTATGCAGCCTACTCAATCACTTTTTATAGCTACTGTTTACAGGCCTCCTGGGCCATATACAGCGTTCCTCTCTGAGTTTCCTGAATTCCTATCAGACCTTGTAGTCATAGCAGATCATATTCTAATTTTTGGTGATTTTAATATTCACATGGAGAAGTCCACAGACCCACTCCAAAAGTCTTTCGGAGCCATCATCGACTCAGTGGGTTTTGTCCAACATGTCTCTGGACCTACTCACTGCCACAGTCATACTCTGGACCTAGTTTTGTCCCATGGAATAAATGTTGTAGATCTTAATGTTTTTCCACATAATCCTGGACTATCGGACCACCATTTTATTACGTTTGCAATCGCAACAAATAATCTGCTCAGACCCCAACCAAGGAGCATCAAAAGTCGTGCTATAAATTCTCAGACAACACAAAAATTCCTTGATGCCCTTCCAGACTCCTTCTGCCTACCCAAGGACGTCAGAGGACAAAAATCAGTTAACCACTTAACTGAGGAACTCAATTTAACCTTGCGCAATACCCTAGATGCAGTTGCACCCCTAAAAACGAAAAACATTTGTCATAAGAAACTAGCTCCCTGGTATACAGAAAATACCCGAGCTTTGAAGCAAGCTTCCAGGAAATTGGAACGGAAATGGCGCCACACAAAACTGGAAGTCTTCCGACTAGCTTGGAAAGACAGTACCGTGCAGTACCGAAGAGCCCTCACTGCTGCTCGATCATCCTACTTTTCCAACTTAATCGAGGAAAATAAGAACAATCCAAAATTTCTTTTTGATACTGTTGCAAAGCTAACTAAAAAGCAGCATTCCACCAGGAGAGGATGGCTTTCACTTCAGCAGTAATAAATTCATGAACTTCTTTGAGGAAAAGATCATGACCATTAGAAAGCAAATTACGGACTCCTCTTTGAATCTGCGTATTCCTCCAGGGCTTAGCTGTCCTGGATCTGCACAGCTCTGCGAGGGCCTGGGATCGGGAGAGACACTTAAGTGTTTTAGTACTATATCTCTTGACACAATGATGAAAATAATCATGGCCTCTAAACCTTCAAGCTGCATACTGGATCCTATTCCTACTAAACTGCTGAAGGAGCTGCTTCCTGTGCTTGGCCCTCCTATGTTGAACATAATAAACAGCTCTCTATCCACCGGATGTGTACCAAACTCACTAAAAGTGGCAGTGATAAAGCCTCTCTTGAAAAAGCCAAACCTTGACCCGGAAAATATAAAAAACTATCGGCCTATATCGAATCTTCCATTCCTCTCAAAAATTTTAGAAAAAGCTGTTGCGCAGCAACTCACTGCCTTTCTGAAGACAAACAATGTATACGAAATGCTTCAGTCTGGTTTTAGACCCCATCATAGCACTGAGACTGCACTTGTGAAGGTGGTAAATGACCTTTTAATGGCGTCAGACCGAGGCTCTGCATCTGTCCTCGTGCTACTAGACCTTAGTGCTGCCTTTGACACCATCGATCACCACATTCTTTTGGAGAGACTGGAAACCCAAATTGGTCTACACGGACAAGTTCTGGCCTGGTTTAGATCTTACCTGTCGGAAAGATATCAGTTTGTCTCTGTGAATGGTCTGTCCTCTGACAAATCAACTGTACATTTCGGTGTTCCTCAAGGTTCCGTTTTAGGACCACTATTGTTTTCACTATATATTTTACCTCTTGGGGATGTTATTCGAAAACATAATGTTAACTTTCACTGCTATGCGGATGACACACAGCTGTACATTTCAATGAAACATGGTGAAGCCCCAAAATTGCCCTCGCTAGAAGCCTGTGTTTCAGACATAAGGAAGTGGATGGCTGAAAACTTTCTACTTTTAAACTCGGACAAAACAGAGATGCTTGTTCTAGGTCCCAAGAAACAAAGAGATCTTCTGTTAAATCTGACAATTCATCTTGATGGTTGTAAAGTCGTCTCAAATAAAACTGTGAAGAACCTCGGCGTTACTCTTGACCCTGATCTCTCTTTTGACGAACATATCAAGACTGTTTCAAGGACAGCTTTTTTCCATCTACGTAACATTGCAAAAATCAGAAATTTTCTGTCCAAAAATGATGCAGAAAAATTAATCCATGCATTTGTTACTTCTAGGTTAGACTACTGCAATGCTCTACTTTCCGGCTACCCGGATAAAGCACTAAATAAACTTCAGTTAGTGCTAAATACGGCTGCTAGAATCCTGACTAGAACCAAGAAATTTGATCATATTACTCCAGTGCTAGCTTCCCTACACTGGCTTCCCGTTAAGGCAAGGGCTGATTTCAAGGTTTTACTGTTAACCTTTAAAGCGTTACATGGGCTTGCTCCTACCTATCTTTCCGAGTTGGTCCTGCCGTACATACCTACACGTACGCTACGGTCACAAGACGCAGGCCTCCTAATTGTCCCTAAAATTTCTAAGCAAACAGCTGGAGGCAGGGCTTTCTCCTATAGATCTCCATTTTTATGGAACAGTCTGCCTACCCATGTGAGAGACGCAGACTCAGTCTCAACCTTTAAGTCTTTACTGAAGACTTATCTCTTCAGTAGGTCATATGATTGAGTGTAGTCTGGCCCAGGAGTGTGAAGGTGAACGGAAAGGCTCTGGAGCAACGAACCGCCCTTGCTGTCTCTCCAGGGCCGGTTCCCCTCTCTCCACTGGGATTCTCTGCCTCTAACCCTGTTACTGGGGCTGAGTCACTGGCTTGCTGGTGCTCTTTCATGCCGTCCCTAGGAGGGGTGCGTCACTTGAGTGGGTTGAGTTACTGACGTGAACTTCCTGTCTGGGTTGGCGCCCCCCCCTTGGTTTGTGCTGTGGTGGAGACCTTTGTGGGCTATACTCGGCCTTGTCTCAGGATTGTAAGTTGGTGGTTGAGGATATCCCTCTAGTGGTGTGGGGGCTGTGCTTTGGCAGAGTGGGTGGGGTTATATCCTTCCTGTTTGGCCCTGTCCGGGGGTTTCTTCGGATGGGGCCACAGTGTCTCCTGACCGCTCCTGTCTCAGCCTCCAGTATTTATGCTGCAGTAGTTTATGTGTCGGGGGGCTAGGGTCAGTTGGTTATACCTGGAATACTTCTCCTGCCTTATCCAGTGTCCTGTGTGAATTTAAGTATGCTCTCTCTAATTCTCTCGTTCTCTCTTTCTCTCTGAGAACCTGAGCCCTAGGACCATACGTCAGGACTACCGGGCATGCTGACACCTTGCTGTCCCCAGTCCGCCCGGCCTTGCTGTTATTCCAGTTTCAACTGTTTCTGCCTGCGGTTACGAAACCCCTACCTGTCCCAGACCTGCTGTTTTCAACTCTTAATGATCGGCTATGAAAAGCCAACTGAGATTTATTCCTGATTATTATTTGACCATGCTTGTCATTTATGAACATTTTGAAAATCTTGGCTCTCTCTAATTTTCTCCTTCTCTCTTTCTCTCGGAGGACCTGAGCCCTAGGACCATACGTCGGGACTACCGGCCGTGGTGACTCCTTGCTGCCCCCAGTCCGCCTGGCCTTGCTGCTATTCCAGTTTCAACTCTTCTGCCTGCGGTTATGGAACCCCTACCTGTCCCAGACCTGCTGTTTTCAACTCTTAATGATCGGCTATGAAAAGCCAACTGAGATTTATTCCTGATTATTATTTGACCATGCTTGTCATTTATGAACATTTTGAAAATCTTGGCTCTCTCTAATTTTCTCCTTCTCTCTTTCTTTCTCTCGGAGGACCTGGGCCCTAGGACCATGCATCGGGACTGCCGCCCGTGGTGACTCCTTGCTGTCCCCAGTCCGCCTGGCCTTGCTGCTATTCCAGTTTCAGCTGTTCTGCCTGCGGTTATGGAACCGCCACCTGTCCCAGACCTGTTGTTTTTCAACTCTTAATGATCAGCTATGAAAAGCCAACTGAAAATTATTCATGATTATTATTTGACCATGCTTGTCACTTATGAACATTTTTGAACATCTTGGCATAGTTCTGTTATAATCTCCACCCGGCACAGCCAGAAGAGGACTGGCCACCCCTCATAGCCTGGTTCCTCTCTAGGTTTCTTCCTAGGTTTTGGCCTTTCTAGGGAGTTTTTCCTAGCCACCGTGCTTCTACACCTGCATTCTAGCTGTTTGGGGTTTTAGGCTGGGTTTCTGTACAGCACTTCGAGATATTATCTGATGTACGAAGGGCTATATAAAATAAAATTGATTGATTGATTGATTGATCTGATGAGAGGGACATGTCCGCCTACTACAGGATGAGGGGGAGATATTTGAAAGTAAAATGTGCTCTTCTGATGATTCATCTGGAGAAGGTGATCCTCTTCCATTAATTAATTTGTAACCAGATAGAGGTGAATGGCGCTTTTTCTCATAAGATTATGTTCCTTAATTGCTTTATGTATAATTATCAGTGTGCGCTTCTATCGTTAAGGAGTCCTTTTTAGGCTTTGAGGCATTCTAAGCCCTTATCAGACATCAAAAACAAATGATTGGAATCGTCTGTCACAGGAAAATGTAGCTGAGAAGACCAACTCTAACAGGAAGTGTGTGCAGCTAACAAAACCACACTGTCATTGTTTTCATAGCAGCAGGATAGGCACCTTTCCAGGTTTGTTATTGCTCCCTCTGCCCTTTAACCATGCTGTCCTGACACCGGAAGTCAAGTAAAACAACTAAGATATAGTAAGATATTGTGATGTGCGTAGCCGTAGAGGCTAGTGATTTTTCAGTGGGTGAACGTGTAAAATAAACTTAATAAAATAGAATAATATACGAGACTGTCTGTGTGTTTTAAGGGAAGGACAGTTCTGTATGTTTGAAACCATATAGTGTCTGTACCACACTGGAAAGGTGCCTATCTTGCTGCTATGAAAACAATATTTACTTAAAATAAGTTGTTTTACTTGACTTCCGGTGTCGGGACAGCATGGTTTTAAAGGGCAGAGGGAGCAACAACAAACCTGGTCCTGACAATGACGCCAGTGAACAGTACAGACTGACACGCTGACACAATTGGCAGGGCTTTGTCAATCAAGTGGGAATCAACCCCACCATTGTTTTAACCATGAGAGGCTAGCTCTCACACACGCTGCCATTGTTTTAACCATGAGAGGCTAGCTCTCACACACGCTGCCATTGTTTTAACCATGAGAGGCTAGCTCTCACACACGCTGCCATTGTTTTAACCATGAGAGGCTAGCTCTCACACACGCTGCCATTGTTTTAACCATGAGAGGCTAGCTCTCACACACGCTGCCATTGTTTTAACCATGAGAGGCTAGCTCTCACACACGCTGCCATTGTTTTAACCATGAGAGGTTAGCTCTCACACACGCTGCCATTGTTTTAACCATGAGAGGCTAGCTCTCACACACGCTGCCATTGTTTTAACCATGAGAGGCTAGCTCTCACACACCCTGCCATTGTTTTAACAGCCACAGCCGTGTACAAACAATCACAGTGTTTTCATCTCAACTGCAGCCCCCACCACCACGACACCAACCCGGCTGGCTGTCAGAGAAAACGCTCACAGTGCAGCCTTATCATGTCCCTCACTGATGAGGATCTACAGTATATCATATAGACACACTGTCTTTCACACAGTTACCAGAGCTATTACGTAGCCTGCTACAACCCACCTCAATCAAAATGTTACTTTCACAGAAATGCCAAGACAAATCATCCTATATGGCATCCTGTATGGTGCACAGAAATGCACACTCACACTTCATCTCAGAGCCACACTGTCACACAGTCACCAGAGCTGTAGCCTGCTGCAACCCTCCTCAATCAAACAGTCACTTCCATAGAAGTCAGAACATTGTGTGACAGCCCATAGAATGTACATCCTATATGGCACTCAGAAAATATGGATGTCGATTACAGTCTGGTTTGTTTTAATACACAATGGTAGATAAATCAGGTAATGACGTCAGCTTCCCTTAGCATCAATCTGATGGCACTTCACTTGAATTTGGAGTGAATCTCAGTGAATCTACAAACAACAAATCTGTCTCTAGATTGAATTTCATATTGTTTGGATTCAATTTGTGTTTACAATCAGATTTTTCGGTCCGTCTATTTCAGCTTTGTCTTACAGAGGGGTTTTGTTACTGAGCCAAGAGCCGCAAAAAAAGTACGAAATCGAGTTAGAAATGCATCCCAAATGGCACCCTATTCCCTATAGTGCACTACTTTTGACCAGGGGGCGAATAGGTAGTGCACTATGGAATAGGGTGCCATTGGGCCGCAGTTTAGTAAAGTGATTTCCTGTGGAAAAGCCTGTTATCACACTAAACAGTGAGTTTGACCTTTGTCTGACAACAGAAACCTTCAGGAGAAACACTACCAGTGGGACTGCCCTACTGACGTCCCACCCACAGATAAGAAATGTGAGTTATGAGACCTTCACACCAGTTCACACCAAGGTGAGACTATTCCTCAGGGGAACGACTCTCTTTTTGAGGAAGTCCCACATATCTGACTGCTATCTCAGTTCAGGGCAGAGAGAGAGAGAGTCAGAGGCATCTGAACCAAATACTTGTGTACTTCAGCAAGGCCATTTCCTGACTGATGTGGAATCACGTCAACAGGTGACGTAAAAAAGGATGACACAGCCTTCACACAGACACGCAAGCGACACAAGTTTTACTCCAGAGTCTGACAGGATCCCTGTCATGCAGCAGCACTCTCCCACTTGCAAAAAAAAGTGTCTGCGTCCAAAATGGCAACCTATTCCATATAGATTGCAGCGATCTACTTTTGACCAGAGCCAATTGGGTGCCAATTTGGACATACCCAGTGCTAATGTTCCTTTTTTTTTTTTTTTAAATGAACAGAAAGAACAAAAGAGAAAAAAAGACAAAAACTAGGAAAAACATACAAAATCAAAAGACATCAAGGCTAACTATATGCGTTTGAGTGCATGTGTGGAACTATGTGTGTATGTGTGTGTGTATCTGTGTGCACATGTGTGCGTTTGAATGCGAGTATGTCTGTATGCATGTGTACGCGCGTACAGTACTAATGAACTTTGTGTAACAGCAACATTCCATCCACACATAGGCTTCAGTCAATATGGCAGGCTAGCCTACTCTAGTCAGATTCAGAATCTGTAAATAGTCTCCACTGCTCTGTCTGCTGATCTCAGACACAGACCATTATGGTACAGATTGGAAGCTGGGTCATTCATCCTACATAGTGATTTACTCAGGGCATGTGGCTCCAGCCGAGTGCATTAGGGTGAACACAACACTTTGTGTGTCTCAAATGGCACCACATTCACTACTTTGACCAGGGCATATATGGGCTCTGATAGGGAATAGAGTGCCATTTAGGATGCAAAACACTTAGGGTGGATCCAATGAGGACACTTGAAGTGTTAATTGCCTCGTGGATCTTCAGACAGCCATCCAGGGGAGACACAGGAACCCTGATGCTGCCTGCTTTTGTCTGCAGTTCTGTGAGCAACACAGGAAGAGCATGGAGAGATCCTGTTGTGTGGCTCTACAGCTGATCAATAGGTCTGAAACATACGGCACACGGCCAGACCACACATATCTGTGGTGCTGAATGTGCTGAGTCTCAACTATAGGTCACCTTACACAGGTGGAATATGTCGAAGCCACTTGAATTGTTTATTTAAAATGTACAGTATGTACAGTTTTAACTTCAACTGTATGTACAACTTTGGAAGTATGCTTGGGGTAATTGTCCATTTGGAAGACCCATTTAACTTCCTGACTGATGTCTTGAGATGTTGCTTCAATATATCCACATAATTTTCCATCCTCATGATGCCATCTATTTTGTGAAGTGCACCATTCCCTCCTGCAGCAAAGCACCCCCACAACATGATGCTGCCACCCCCGTGCTTCACGGTTGGGATGCTGTTCTTCGGCTTGCAAGCCTCCCCCTTTTTCCTCCAAACATAACGATGGTCATTATGGCCAAACAATTATATTGTTGTTTCATCAGACCAGAGGACATTTCTCCAAAAAGTACGATCTTTGTCCCCATGTGCAGTTGCGAACCGTTTTTTTTATGACGGTTTTGCAGCAGTTGCTTCTTCCTTGCTGAGCGGCCTTTCAGGTTATGTCGATATAGGACTCGTTTTACTGTGGATACAGATACTTTTGTACCAGTTTCCTCCAGCATATTCACAAGGTTCTTTGCTGTTGTTCTGGGATTGATTTGCACTTTTCACACCAAAGTACGTTCATCTCTAGGAGACAGAACGCGTCTCCTTCCTGAGCGGTATGATGGCTGCGTGGTCCCATGGTGTTTATACTTGCGTACTATTGTTTGTACAGATGAATGTGGTACCTTCAGGCATTTGGAAATTGCTCCCAAGAATGAACCAGACTTGTGGAGGTCTACAATTTTTTTTCTGAGGTCTTGGCTGATTTCTTTAGATTTTCCCATGATGTCAAGCAAAGAGACACCGAGTTTGAAGGTAGGCCTTGAAATACATCCACAGGTGCACCTCCAATTGACTCAAATGATGTCAATTAGCCTTTCAGAAGCTTCTAAAGCCATGACATAATTTTCTCTCATTTTCCAAGCTGTTTAAAAGCACAGTCAACTTAGTGTATGTAAACATCTGACCCGCTGGAATTGTGATACAGTGAATTATAAGTGAAATAATGTAAGCAATTGTTGGAAAAGTGACTTGTGTCATGCTGTAATGGGCTTCTTCCATCTCTTCATCCGAAGAGGAGTAGCAAGGATTGGACCAAAGTGCAGCGCGGCTAGTGTTCAACATGTTTAATACAAGAACAAGTGAAACACTACAAACAACATACAAAATAACAAATGTGCAAAACCGATACAGACCTATCTGGTGCAGAACACAAACACAGACAGGTAACAAACACCCACAAAACCCCAACACAAAACAAGCCTCCTATATATGAGTCTCAATCAGAGACAACGACTACTGATCTGTCTCTGATTGAGAACCCACACTAGGCTGACATAGAAACAGACAAACTAGACACACAACATAGAATTTCCACCCAGCTCACGTCCTGACCAACTAAACACATACAAAACAACAGAAAACAGGTCAGGAACGTGACACATGCGCAAAGTAGATGTCCTAACCGACTTGCCAAAACTATAGTTTGTTAACAAGAAATTTGTGGAGTGGTTGAAAAACGAGTTTTAATGACTCAAATCAAATTTTATTTGTCACATGCGCCAAATACAACAGGTGTTGACCTTACAGTGAAATGCTTACTTACAGGCTCTAACCAATAGTGCAAAACAGGTATTAAGTGAACAATAGGTAAGTAAAGAAATAAAACAACAGTAAAGAGACAGGCTATATACGGTAGCGAGGCTATAAAAGTAGCAAGGCTACATACAGACACCGGTTAGTCAGGCTGATTGAGGAAGTATGTACATGTAGATATGGTTAAAGTGACTATGCATATATGATGAACAGAGAGTACCAGTAGCAGTAGACTCCAACCTAAGTGTATGTAAACTTCTGACTTCAACTGTGTGTGCCATGTACTGTATGGCGGTCTGTCTGAGATTGTATGGGTTCTTGCTCAGCCTGACCTGAGAGTCCAAATCAAGGCATAACTCAATTATGCATGAACAGCTGAAATGTTTTCTAGAGAAAGAGATAGTGAGTGAAATAGAGAGTGAGAGAGAAATAAAGAACGGAAGGAAAGAAGGAAAGAATACAAAGGGAGAGACTTTCAATGAACTGAGTTTCTGCCAGGAATAAGGAAGGTAATTGCATAATAACATTTAAAGGTTCAAAATAGATGGTATAGAAAAGAGGTAAAATATGCAGCAGTTAGCATCAGTGTTACAGTCAGGGAGAAACTTGAAAAACGTCTAATTTTGCAGTGAGACTGTGACAGCTTGTTGGTTCCAGTTCCTCTGTATCTTACACATATTGTGTTATTCAGAAAAAGCCATCATCTTTTTGTTGTTGTGCGTAATGTGTGTGGGACCTCTAGAAATAGGTTCTCCCATTAACCCACTATTGGACTAGATCTGAGTACCAGCAACCTGAGACAAATACCAATACTTCAACACGAGTGACCAGCAACTGAAACCTAACTGTCTCTATCAGTCAATAAAATATATTTTAGAAAGCACATAGAAAGCACACATCAGCAGTTGTCACAAACTGACATAGGCCTTTGATCATTCATTGACATCCATTTCCTCTGTCACATGTTTTACATTTAAAATAAACTGTTGGGAGGAGGGACACATTGAATAACACATTCATAAATCAAAAAATAAGGTTTTGAAAAAGGTTTTGAAGTATCTGTCCTATACAGTATCTAGGAGACATAAGAAAGCTCACAAAATATATATATATATATATTTTATACATATGTAACCCCTTATTTAACCAGCATGATACAAAAATTGCCAGCAAAATCATTTTAAATTAGAGATCTTTTGCATAAGCTGCTTCTTAATTAATTCACTCCATCCGTCTATGTCGGCCTTCCACATCTGCGGTGTAAGGTGACCTACAGCAGTGTTTGCCAGACCATGAGAAATCAGTCTTCTGATGAAAACGTCTAAAGCAAAAACTTCTTAGCCTACTAACGAGTATGACCACTCGATGGAAAGATGAGACTATCACGAACAAGATGGTGTTCTCTGATTTGCTCGACAACTCGTCTGAAGGTAACCCATACAAATGAATGCGCGTATGGAGGTAGTTTTAGTTTTTTTTAATGTCTTTGCTACCATTTATGATTGCAATGTGTTTTCTATGGGGTATCGTGGTAAAGGACAAATTTTATATTTTATCAAATAATTGAAACTTTATGTGACACCCAGCATCATAACAGGTTATAACCAAGTCATAATATTTCATAACAGCTGATATAACTTGTCATAACCTGTTATCACTGTCATGACACATATATTTACACCTGTTGTGACATATATTGCGTGTTTTTATGGCTGGTTATGACACCTACATAAGAGCATAAAAACCCACAAAACCACACAAGGCAAAACATTCCATTACACCATACCCTACGTGTCAACAGTATGTTTATGTTATATATATATATATTTTTTTATTGACCATAAAGTATTATTGTAGATTCACATACCCCAATGCTCTGTTGCTGATGACTGGGATGAATGCAGGAGCAGATTTCAGGAGCAGGACAAGACACCCTCTTTCTGACTGATATAAGGGCATGTACGTGATAGGCCTATCTGGCTTATATGGTTGTGATGGTCATAATGCTTCTTGACAGTGTCATAAAGTGTATTTTCTTTCATTCTTTAATTCTATTCTATTCAACATGTATCTTTCAACAAAGTTTATGATGAGTATTTATGTTATTTGCCGTGGCTCTCTGCAATTTCTCCGGATATTTTGGAGGCATTTCTGAACATGGCACCAATGTAAACTGAGGTTATTAGATATAAATATGAACTTAATCGAACATAACATATATGTATTGTGTAACATGAAGTCCTATGAGTGTCATCTGATGAAGATCATCAAAGGTTAGTGGTTAATATTATCTCTATTTCTGTTTTTTGTGACTCCTGTCTTTGGCTGGAAAAATGACTGTGTTTGTCTGTGATTTTGCGGTGACCTAACATAATTGTTTGTGGTGCTTTCGCTGTAAAGCCTATTTGAAATCGGACACTTTGGTGGGAATAACAACAAGATTACCTTTAAAATGGTTTAAGATACATGTATGTTCGAGGAATTTTAATTCTGAGATTTCTGTTGTTTGAATTTGGCGCCCTGCACTTTCACTGGCTGTTGTCATATCATCCCGTTAACGGGATTGCAGCCCTAATTAATACAACACAAGGGTTAACTACCCAAAAAGGCCACTAAAATCCTTGAAAGATACCAAAATTCTGGTAGTTTACTGGTGAAATTCGAAAGTTTCCAGTAATATACCCTCCCTTTCCAACCCTATTTGCAAGTAATCGGTCAGATGAGGGAAGAGTGGAGTGTCAGTCTCAAATCTAAAATAGTTTTGGGTGTTTAACTTCAACACCCCATACATTCTTGAAAATGCACCATAAATCAGTTAATAACATATAGCATTCCAAATATCACCTTATACCCAATGTAGTGAACTATAGTGAGCTCGGGTCAAAAGTAGTGCACTATAAAGGGAATATGGAGCCATTTGGACAGAGCCAACAGACTTAGGGCTCAGACACACCAACAGCGTTTGCTGGCAGAGAGTACTTAGCACCTCTGAACATAATTTGCGAACCGAGTGCGCATCGATTTACCATGTGGAATCCCATGAAAAATGTTGCCAGTCAAACGTCTACAACGGGTGGTCCCTAAAACACAGCTCACTGATCCACATTTGGTGCGATGTGTGCAAGCCTTTACAGAAACCAGAGGTTATCCCCATGCATACATCACTACAACATACAGCACACAGTGACATCTATGTGAGCTAAGAGGCTAAGGCTATGAAGTCAACAGGACAGAACACCTGCATCGCAAATAGCATTCTATTCCCTTTACAGTACACAACTTTTGACCAGTGACCACATGCCTCTGCTAGAAAGTAGTGCACTATAAAATGAATATGGTACAGTTTGGATGCAACCACCAACATGTGCATGTTACTATTTTCACAGTACTTTTGGAATCCTGATTCTGAGGAGGACAGGCAGAAAGACTCAACCCCTCTGATACATCATCATAAACAACAATAAACCCAGAGAAAGAAGTGGGATTCAAAGGTCCCTTCATGCCAGCCTCTTCATGTCCCCTCTCCTGAGTCCCCTCTCCTGAGTCCCCTCTCCTGACTGCCCTCTCCTGAGTCCCCTCTCCTGACTGCCCTCTCCTGAGTCCCCTCTCCTGACTGCCCTCTCCTGAGTCCCCTCTCCTGACTGCCCTCTCTGAGTCCCCTCTCCTGACTGCCCTCTCCTGAGTCCCCTCTTCTGACTGCCCTCTCCTGAGTCCCCTCTCCTGACTGCCCTCTCCTGAGTCCCCTCTCCTGACTGCCCTCTCCTGAGTCCCCTCTCCTGAGTCCCCTCTCCTGACTGCCCTCTCTGAGTCCCCTCTCCTGACTGCCCTCTCTTGACTGCCCTCTCTTGACTGCCCTCTCCTGAGTCCCCTCTCCTGACTGCCCTCTCCTGAGTCCCCTCTCCTGACTGCCCTCTCCTGAGTCCCCTCTCCTGAGTCCCCTCTCCTGAGTCCCCTCTCCTGACTTCCCTCTTCTGACTACCCTCTCCTGAGTCCCCTCTCCTGAGTCCTCTCTCCAGACTGCCCTCTCCTGACTCCCCTCTCCTGACTCCCCTCTCCTGACTGCCCTCTCCTGAGTCCCCTCTCCAGACTGCCCTCTCCTGAGTCCCCTCTCCTGACTCCCCTCTCCTGAGTCCCCTCTCCTGACTGCCCTCCCCTGATCCCCTCTCCAGACTGCCCTCTCCTGAGTCCCATCTCCTGACTCCCCTCTCCTGAGTCCCCTTTCCTGACTGCCCTCTCCTGATCCCCTCTCCTGAGTCCCTTCTCCTGAGTCCCCTCTCCTGAGTCCCCTCTCATGTCTCCCCTCTCCTGACTGCCCTCTCCTGAGTCCCCTCTCCTTACTCCCCTCTCCTGTCTCCCCTCTCCTGACTCCCCTCTCCTGAGTCCCCTCTCCTTACTCCCCTCTCCTGACTCCCCTCTCCTGATTCCCCTCTCCTGACTGCCCTCTCCTTACTCCCCTCTCCTTACTCCCCTCTCCTGACTGCCCTCTCCTTACTCCCCTCTCCTTACTCCCCTCTCCTGTCTCCCCTCTCCTGACTCCCCTCTCCTGAGTCCCCTCTCCTGAATATGGCCTTATTTCTATTGCAGCATATTGGATGGCTGTCATTCATATTCCATTCACCCAGTTCAATGTAACAAAGACAGGTTTATGCTACTATGTATATGATAATGAAATGTTCCCTGTACCCATCATGAAGTTGCTACAACCTAGCTTACAAATGAAAGTTTACAACGTACGTGCACAGGTCGAGAGAATTTAGAGTAATCAAGGTAACAGACAGTCAGCGCTTTGCACACTCTTGCCTGCATCTAGCTGATCTAGGGTGTAATCATTAGTCCCACAGTTACAAACAAGAGTTTCTATTGGACAAATTCAGGTATGTTTATCACCGTTTTGTTCGGTTTGCTTCCGTTTAAGATTTTTTTTCAACAGAATCAGCTCAATGAAAAAAAAAACACACACAAACACAGTCCACTTTCATAGCAGCCACATACAAACAGCTAGTTGTATATCCTTCTCGCATCTACACTATATATACAAATGTATGTGGACACACCCGCTGCTGACAGGTGTATAAAATAGAGCTCAACCTTAGACAAACCTTGGCAGTAGAATGGCCTTAATGAAGAGCTCAGTGACTTTCAATGTGGCACCGTTATAGGATGCCACCTTCCAACAAGTCAGTTCGTCAAATTTCTGCCCTGCTAGAGCTGCCCCGGTCAACTGTAAGTGCTGTTATTGTCATGTCTGCTCCCGCTCATCCCTCCCCTGGCGATTGAGGGTGCCAGGCTGCCCTGCATCCCGCACTCCTGCCATCAATTACGCACACCTGCCTTCCCTCGTCACGCGCTTCAGCGATATTGGACTCACCTGGACTCACTTATCATCTGTTTATTACCTCCCCTATATTTGTCAGTTTCCCTGCTCTGTTCCTTGCTGATGCATTGATTGTTTTTTGTCTTTGTTTTTTTGTATGCTGAAAATGTTCCTGTCTCGTTCCATGTCCGTTCCTCATTAAATGTTTGACTCCCCGTGCCTGCTTCGTCTCTCCAGCATCAACTCATGTGACAGTTATTGTGAAGTGGAAATGTCCAGGAGCAACAATGGCAAAGTGGTAGGCCACCCAAACTCACAGAATGGGACTGCCGAGTGCTGAAGCGAGTAGTGTGTAAAAAAACACTCACTACCGAGTTCCAAACTGCTTCTGGAAGCAACAGAGTTTCATGAAATGGGTTTCCATGGCCGAGCATCCACACAAAAGCCTAAGATCACCACACGTAATGTCAAGCGTCGGCTGGAGTGGTGTAAAGCTCACCGCCATTGGACTCTGAAGCAGTACAAAATGTGTTCTCTGGAGTGATGAATCACGCTTCACCATCTTGAAGTCCGACGGACGAATCTGGGTTTGGAGGATGTCTGGAGAACGCCACCTTCCGGAATGCATAGTGCCAACTGTAAAGTTTGATGGAGGAGGAATAATGATCTGAGGCTGTTTTTCATGGTTCGAGGTCCATACAGAAATAGTTTGTTGAGATCGGTGTGTAAGAACTTGACTGGCCTGCACTGAGTCCTGACCTCAACCCCATCGAACACCTTTGGAATGAATTGGAACGCAGACTGCGAGCCACGCCTATCGCCCAACATCAGCGCCCAACCTCACTAATGCTCTTGTGGCTGAATGGAAGCAAGTCCCTGCAACAATGTTCCAACATCTTGTGGAAAGCCTTCCCAGAAGAGTGGCTGTTGTAGCAGTAAAGGTGCGATCAACTCTATAAGAATCCACATGATTTTAGAATGAGATTTTTGACGAGCAGATGTCCAGCAACTCTTGGCCATGGTATCTATGTGCTCTCCTCCTCTCACCTTTTTCCTTCACGTGTGGACTTCAGTGCACAACACATCAGCTGTCTGTGACCAGGCGAAAAAACTTTTCCAAGCCAAACCTTTATATCATGACTGCTAACTGCTACACACAGCCTACATTATTGTGACGTCATAGTCAACATAGCTACTAGAACTAACGTGTTAGTAAACCCCCTACAATCATGCAGTACAGTGTACACGCACAGTCAGCAGCAAGTAGCTTAGCAGTTAGACCGGCGGGGCCCGGTGGCAATAAATTAATAAAACCAAAAGCTTACCTTGACTTGGAAGAGTTCCAGTGTTGGATAGCCATAGCCATAGCCAGCTAGCTAACATAGCATGCCTTCTATTTTGAGCCAGGTGTTTGAGTAGGCTAAACTAGGTAGCTGCATTTGATGCTAGCTAAGTAAGTGAACGTGAAAAAAAATAGACTACGAAATATAGCTAGCTCTCTCTTGTTTCTCCTTAATTTTGTAAGAAATTAATTTGTTAAAAACTGTCTCTCTCTGTTTGAGTCAACTACTCACCACATTTTATGCACTGCAATGCTAGCTAGCTGTAGCTTATGCTTTCAGTACTAGATTTATTTTCTGATCCTTTGATTGGGTGGACAACATGTCAGTTCATGCTGCAAGAGCTCTGATAGGTTGGAGGACGTCCTCCGGAAGTTGTCATATTTACTGTTTAAGTCCATGGAAGGGGGAGAGAACTATGAGCCTCCTAAGTGTTGTATTGAAGTCAATGCACCCAGAGGAGGACAGAAGCTAGTTGCCCTCTGGCTACATCATGGTGCTACCCTACAGAGTGCTACTGAGGCTACTGTAGACCTTCATTGCAAAACAGTGTGTTTTAATCAATTATTTGGTGACGTTAATATATTTTTGTATAGTTTTATCTAAAAATGATAACTTTTGTAATGTTTCACTATTTCTATTTTTATGAAATTCGCTGAGGAGGAGGGTCCTCCCCTTCAACCTCTGAGGAGCCTCCACTGTCCTGCACATTCTCTATGGCTTCTGTTATCATTCACTTAACAACCATAAGCAACCACTTTAACAGAACTACAATTCCCAGCACGTCTTCAAGGCCCATATTCAGAAAGCGTCTCAGGGTAGAAGTGCACTAATCAAGGATACATTTAGCCTTTTCGATTATAATGACTGGACAATGCGACCTGATCCTAGATCAGCATTCCTACTCTAGTATGGCCCTGGTATTCCTTAAAGCAAGGTTATTTTAGATGCTCAAGTCTCTATCATGCCAGTACATCACTCTCATAAAATGTATTCACCTGGAGCCTGTTCAGAGAAATGAATCTCTGATCTTCAAACCACAGAGGATAGACAGATAGATAGATAGATAGTAGTAGGACACTTCTCTGACTCAACACCTCTGAACACGGTTAGGATAGGAGCGCACAATACTGAGGAGTTTCTATGTTAGGTCAAGACAGTTATACACACTTAGTCACACTGTATCAGAGACTCAGGCTGCGCCCCAAATGGCACCCTATTCCATAGAGTGCAGTACTTTTGACTAGGGTTCTGGTTAAAAGTACTTTTGACATTTTTTTTATTTTTTTTATTTCACCTGTGTATCCTCATATCCAGAGCCACTTACAGGAGCATTTAGGGTTAAGTGCCTTGCTCAAGGGCACTGACAGATGTTTCACCTAGTCGGCTCAGGGATTCGAATGAGCGACCTTTGGTTACTGGCCCAACGCTCTTAACCGGCAAGTAGCTACCTGCCACACTGTAACTGGGAATAGCAGAATAGGGTGCCATTTGGGACACATCTGAATGGTGCAGGTCTGGAAACAGAAACACACATACATCTATTTGACACAGAATGTTATTACATCTACAAAAGCTGCTGATCATCAACAACATCCAACTCAATTCACGGTGCTCCATGCACACAAGCTATAATCACAATCACGGGCAAGCAGCAAAACATATTAGAAAAATGAAAGATATAAAACAATTCAGCTTATTGGATGGAGTCACTCGGAATCAAAGGCATATGACTACGAGTAAAAATAGACCTTAGGATACAAATTCAATGCACTATATGACACATAGTTGTCATGGGAACATTAAAAACGTAATGATATGATAGAGATGTCATATAATGCTTTTGGGGTATATTTTCATTGCATTTTCAATGAAACAGTTGTTACAGTACTCACTCCATTGATTTAATAAGCTATTCATATGCATCTTGAGGATGGGTGGAAATGCACTGGCCGCCAGTCAGTGCAATACCCAAGCCAGCTTGGCAGTAGTTATAGTCTTTATCCAGAAGCTGGGGAGAACCACATGCATGCAACAATGAGCAAACACACACACACACACACACACACACACACACACACACACACACACACACACATACACACACACACACACACACACACACACACACACACACACACACACACACACACACACACACACACACACACACACACACACACACACACACACACACACACACACACACACACACACACACACACACACACACACACACACACAGAGCCAGGACTGTTACTATACTGTGACGTACATTAGGCTTTGCTTTCATGCAGGCATCGTTAGAGGCAGGCATAAACATATATTCAGTAGGCCAGCTGTTGCGTTCACATTTTCCATGCACCGAATAGAAACATTGACCCTGTCTGTAATTTCTGTAAATATCTATTCAAATATTACAAATGAAAACAGGATTACATAAGTAAAGTAGGGTAGGCTATGACAAATACTAACAAATGAGTCTTGATTTTGGAATAAGAGCCAGCCATTACCCCAGTCAGATATTCTATTCAATACATTGTTGGTGTGTAGCCGAATCTTCACTTCTTCAATCAATGATCTCTTGTTATTAGATAAATATCAAGGGAAACTTTAGGCTATAACTC
This sequence comes from Salvelinus fontinalis, assembly GCF_029448725.1. NCBI lineage: Eukaryota > Metazoa > Chordata > Actinopteri > Salmoniformes > Salmonidae > Salvelinus > Salvelinus fontinalis. The sequence continues at coordinate 30,851,436 of NC_074692.1, read as the reverse complement.
CATCCTTGAACAAAACTCCAACCTTGAACACATATTTAACACATACTTGATCGGTATAAATGGTACTTACATCGTTATAACAACAGTCCAATTCGTTTATAAAGAGTAAAGTGTTCCCCCAGAAATGTATTGATTATATTCTACACAGTGATATATTTTAAATGCGTTAGCTACGTAGGATACACTGCGATCCGAATTCGGTGCGCTATGCACTGTTTCCGTATGATGTGCGGCTCTTCAGTCTCCAACCAACGCACTCGCCACTCAGGGTGTGAAAGCGGTTGCACGGCGGAGCGGGGGTGAAACAGTCTTGATAAAATTCATGTTTGATGGGTTGCCTTTGGAACCAACTGTAATTACGTCGGTTGATATCGCTCAACTCAGTCTCCACCCACTCTGTAAGCTTGAAGCTACATTATAGCCACCGATCAGCTGTGCTGTTGGCTACTTTGTAATCATGCAAAATAAATAAATTGAGTATTTTTTCCCCATGTATTTATTCAGCAGGTACAATAAGGAGAATAAGGCACAAGATGTAACTAGCACAGTATATACTGTAATATACAGTACCAGTCAAACGTTTGGACACACTTACTCATTCCAGGGTTTTTCTTTATTTTTTACTTATTTCTACATTGTAGAATAATAGTGAAGATATCAAAACTATGTAATAACACATATGGAATCATGTAGCAACCCCAAAAAACGAATCAAAATAAGTAGCCACCCTTTGCCCTTATGACAGTTTTTCACACTCTTGGCATTCTCTCAACCAGCTTCATGAGGTAGTCACCTGGAATGAATTTCAATTAACAGGTATGCCTTGTTAAAAGTTAAGTTGTGGAATTTCTTCCCTTCTAAATGTGTTTGAGCCAATCAGTTGTGAAAAGGGAGGGGTGGTATACAGAAGATAGCCCTATTTGGTAAAATACCAAGTCCATATTATGACAAGAACAGCTCAAATAAGCATGAGAAATGACAGTCCATCATTAGTTTAAGACATAAAGGTCAGTCAATCCGAAAAATTTCAAGAACTTTGAAAGTTTATTCAAGTGCAGTCGCAAAAGCCATCAAGCGATATGATGAAATTGGCTCTCATGAGGACTGCCACAGGAAAGGAAGACCCAGAGTTACCTCTGCTGCAGAGGATAAGTTCATTAGAGTTAACTGTGCCTCAGATTGCAGCCTAAATAAATGCTTCACAGAGTTCAAGTAACACACATCTCAACGTCAACTGTTCAGAGGAGACAACTGTTCAGAGGAGACTGTGTGAATCAGGCTTTCATGGTCAAAAGGCTAAAATGAAACCACTACTAAAGGACACCAATAAGAAGAAGAGACTTGCTTGGGCCAAGAAACACGAGCAATGGACATTAGACATTAGACCTGTCCTTTGGTCTGATGAGTCCTTTGAGATTTTTGTTTCCAACCGCAAGTCTTTGTGAGAAGTAGGTGAACGGATGATCTCTGCATGTGTGGTTCCCACCATGAAGCATGGAGGAGGAGGTGTGATAGTGTGGGGTGTGCAAAGCTGGCATCAAGGCAAAGAGTGGGTACTTTGAAGAATCTCAAATATAAAACATATTTTGATTTTTTAAACACTTTTTTTGGTTACTACATGATTCCATATGTGTTATATCATAGTTTTGATGTCTTTACTATTATTCTACAATGTAGAAAATAGTAAAAATAAAGAAAAACCCTGGAATGAGTAGGTGTGTCCAAACTTTTGACTGGTTCTGCGTTTAATAATATGCCATTTAGCAGAAGCTTTTATCCAAAGAAATGTACAGTCATGCATGCATACATTTTACGTATGGGTAGTCCTGGGATTTTAACCCATTATTCTGATGTTGCAAACACCAGTTTCTACCAACTGAGCTAATTTTACACACATGCATTATATGAACCAGCTATATTTCTAGGAACATTCTCATGTCAAACAGAGATTGCATGAAGACATTGGATGATAGGGAGGAACACGTTTGTTTTACAGGCTTGAGTGCACCAGTCTAAGCATAAACTCCCTCTGAGAGTGTGGGAATGAAATGATTATAACAGGGGGAAAGGAAGAGTAACATATCAAAGAACGGCTGAAACTGTTTCTCACTGTCTTATTGTTCTATAGTTAGTGTGACTGGTCTTACAGTTTTACTGTTAGTCAGCCATCTGCTGCAAGTTGGCTGAGAGAGCCAGGCTGCAGACTCTAGTGTTGATGAATCATCAGCCTATTTCTGATCCCACACACTGACACATCTCTCTACTTCTACGGAGAGATTATATCATTCTATCATTATTTCACCATCCAACCACCCTGTAATTACACAGCATCTTCATTTTTCTTCCTGTTACTTCATTGTTTTCTCAAAGCAATTATGCTACTTAACAGTCACCACCAACAACAAACATTTAATAATGATGACATGGATTGCTACATGTATAACAAATCAAATTGAATCAGATTGTATTGGTCACATACATATATTTAGCAGATGTTTTTGCGGGTGTAGCCAAAATGCTACATTTCTCAGTTAAATTAAATTGCCTTAAAGATAGAGCCAGATGAATTTGGAGTATGGCATACTTGTAGAATAATACTATTCAATGCAGACGAGGAACATATATTGTCCCGAATGTAGAATGCATTTTCTGAAGTAGTAATTGGACAGATTCATTTTGTTTTATGATATGTTTGCACTCCAATTAATACGACAAAAGAACATGACTTTTCATTCTTTCCATAATACACCACTCAATTGCACAGTGATGCAAGCATTTCGCTACACCGGCAATAACATCTGCTAAATATGTGTGTGACCAATACAATTTCATTGATTTGATGCTGATCTGTTCACTTCCACCTCGTTATAGGAAAGTGTGTAAACTCTGCCACCAGCTGTTCATAAGGTGGAACTACAGGTCTTTGCTGATGTTCGGCATGATTCTATCTCATTTTACATCAACAACATTTTAAACCTAGTAAGGTCGATAATAAACCGTTCTCCAATAAACCGTTCTCTAGTGACAATGACTATTGTGGCATATGGAAAAGTGAGCTGTTCTATTATGTTATTATCCTATAATGTTATTTGACTGAGTTTCTTGTCTGCAAGACTTACAGCAACACAAATAGAGTAGGCTTACAAGTAAAACCATAAACCTACATGTATGCACAATGAAACATAGAATCGCATTCGGTACTGTGATGTGTACATCTTCTCTGTGCAATAAATAGCTCCTGTCTAAGATAGGCTATATAGAGACTGTCTGTATGGTTCCTTCACATTTATGCGTCGGAGAGCTATGGACGAGCCAACTCCCAATATTAAACCAATATGCAGTGTAAAAACAAATTGACAGTGACTTATTGCATTATGAAACATTTGTCTTTAGAAATATATTAGACTCGTCATTTTTAAACAAACTTTTTTTATTATTGTAATACGGGCTACAGAGAAACACCTGTTATTCACCCAGTTATAAACAATCAAAAATCAAAAATCCAAAAAATGATTTAAAAAACTTTAATTTACACAGGTATTTCATGGGGAGGGGGATCTCAGTGGTTTCGTTTCCTGGCATAGCAGGGGGAGGGGAGGGGAAGAACAGAACAGAACGAGAAGAACTTCTCTCTAGTTAATTTTGGTCTGACCAAATAGATGTTTCTCAGCAAAGTAAACACTAAGACCTTACAATGTCAATTGGAATTGGCCATTGGCCTATTTTAAGCATCCGTATCTTCTATATTTCATCACAATATTCCTCTGACTCCTGTTGCATTCATATAAGTATTTCCCATTTAGCAAAAATGTAACAATCACCCACCATTTCATTGTTTATTGAACTGTAGGTCCTGCCTTGGATTTTTAAGGAAATAGAAAACAAATCAAACACATTTCTCTGTATTCTTTAGCTAATGCATGATAGCTGGTGGAAAAAGTAGTACTAGCTCAGTTGCATGTGTAAGAGACAATTGCACAGTGCCTGTATGGCCCACACAATCAATGGAAACACATGTCATTCATCCTGTGTGTGGGATGAAGCAGATTAGCTTTATTCAGAATGCCATTTATTCTGCCCATATCGTTTCAGATGACAGTTTGCAGGTTGAGGTGAAGAAGGGATTTCGAGAGAGAGGGAATGTTAAAGTGAAAAAGAATGAGTCACACAGACTAATGAATGAGACAGCCTTTCTCTGTGAGCTCTTTCCACTTTACAAAGACATTTTACATTTGAATGAGTTGTGCGGTTTATGTGGAGAATCCTTTTTGATCAATAACCACTTCCACCCAGATGATTGAATTGAAGGTACGTATGTATGTGCTCTTGGTGGGTGGTGTGTTATTCAAAGAATACCGTTTCTATAATCCAGTTTAAAGGTATACCATGCTCTCTCTGCAAACACTAGGGTTGGAGTCAATTCGAATTGTAGGCAGTCAATTCAGGAAGTGAACTGAAATTCCAATTCAATCATTTAAAAAGAGGATTATTTTCAATGACTACAAAAAAAAAAAAAAAAAAAAAGTTCAATATATTTAAAAAGTTGTTATATTTTTTTTATTTTACATCCAAATCACTTCCTAAATTGACTGCCTTCAATTCGAACTGACCCCAAACCTGGCAAACACTCCAATGGCCTACTGTGGTTGGAGGAGATGGATACACTGTAGAGGCAGAAAACCTCAGTATTCTACATGTTAATACCTCAGACCAGACTCAAATGCACCCCTCCACTGAGTGATGTTACTGTAACAGGATAGTGACAAGAAAGAAACAAATGCTTTATACTTGGGATTTGTAGATTATACTCTCTTTGGTGCAAGAATAATCTGTGGGCTTAGTTTGTGACGTGTAAATCCATATTTTTCCACATCGATTTGGCATTGACAGTTTCTACTGCACAGAACCATTTTGTATCAGGTGTTGGCTAGTGGGATTTGTAGTACGTTTTTACTGTATCTGTGCTTATTTCTGTGATTGAGCAAGAGAAGGGGTGTAGTTCGAGGTGGCTGGGCTCTTAGCAGTGGCTTTGGTAGCTGCAGGGAATTGTGGGTTGCATCCCAAATGGCACCCTATTCCCTATTTAATGCACTACTTTGACCAGAGCGCTACTGGCTCTGGTCAAAAGCAGTGCACTTTATAGGGAATAGAATGCCATTTGGGATGCAACCCTGGAATCAGCAGTGGCAGAGGATGGTGGACAGGCTCAGGGGTCACGAGGAGATGGGTCGTAGCGCGGATTGGTCGGTTAGTTTACGATCGTTTTCTCCTTCCCTCAGAGTTCCTGAAGTTGGATGGCCTGATCTTCATCTCAGCAAACTCAATGGAGTGCTCATGGCCTTTCCAATGGAACCAGTTCACTCCCTGAAGAACACACAGTAATATTAGTATCGAGGGGTTTATATTATTAACACAAATGCATTGAATTTCCTCCCTTATCTTTACAAAGTCAACACGTTTGAATACTCTACTACAGCAGTATTTTTGAATACAGAAATTCCTGCTAGTATTGAATATTCAAGTATATGTGCTCTCACCTTGCTGTGACTGTCATCGCCATATCGTCCCATAAGATTGACGCGATGGCAGTTCTTATACCAGAAGGCACCCTTATAGGACAGGGCACAGTTGGTGACTGCAATGTCATTGTCATGGTCGTAGGTTGAGAACGGGCGACCATGGTGGTAGGTCATAGAATCACCTACAGGGGGCATCAGAAAGAGCTTTAAGCAGGAACCAAATTTAACAGACTTCAGAAAGGAGGATTAGGTTGAATACATGCTCGCTTCACCCTCACACACCTAATAACAATATATAGTACTTTACTTTATTACTTAGATCTATTCTAACTTTTTGTGTTTCACCAAATGGCACCCTTTGACCAGTGCCCTATGACCCCTGTAGTGCTCAATATAGGGAATAGGGTGTCATTTCTGACACAGATTGGACTTTGTACTAACTATCTAATGGTTGTAGAGAAGCAAGTCTTACCTGCGGTACCACTGTACCCTCCAACATGGACCTTGTAGCGACTGCGGGGATCAGAGATGGAGAACTTGTCGTACTGGGCGTGGGCTACATCCCCCTTGTCTCTGAGGTCCACACGAAGCTCGTACTGTCCCACTACAGTGATCTTATGGAGGTTCGACAGGCCTGTGGGAAAATATGACAGTTGTGATTTACAATAATTTCTGAGGACTTTTTTAGTCATGATATGTAACAAATGATAGGGGAAAAGAGGACAGTTTATTCAAATGCAGTACTCATATTCACATGCCTTAAATGGATTCAAATAAATCAATGAATGTGTTGATCTCTAATATTTTCCATATTACGAGCATACCGAGCCAGAACTCGTCGTTCATGTCACCGAAGCCAGCAGTGTAGTTCCTCCAGTTGCGGAAGAACTCCAGCTTACCACTCTGGCGTCTGAGAAACACCTGTATGATGGGACAAACAACACCAGACCACTCATTATATAACCCTAGGATCCATTACACTACATTACATATCATCTGAATCGGTGTTGCCTGGTGCCACTTTAAATTGGGTGACGGGTTCATAGGAATGCCTGGAACAGAATGGAAACCATGCATGTGTTTGAATCTGTTCATTTCATTTCATTCCAGTCATTTCTCTGAGCTGTCCTCCATTCACCAGCCACCTATGATCTGAATCAATGAGGTTTGGAGTTGGGTTGTACAGTATACTAGTAGCCAGTGACTTACAATCCATCCACCTCCATCTGTGGCCATGTCACAGTAGACCTGTATGGGCTGACTCTCATCTCCACCCAGGTAGATGGTGTAGACACCAGAGGCTGTGTCTCCATTCAGCAAGGCCTGGGAGCAGTCCCTGGGGTGTTTGTACAGCACGCCAACTACACACACACACACACACACACACACACACACACACACACACACACACACACACACACACACACACACACACACACACACACACACACACACACACACACACACACACACGGAAGATGAGTTACTAAACAGCTCCAGCTGCCCTGCAAACTCTAAGCTGAAGGTGAATAAAGAAGGGACTAAGATTGCCACAGTGGGTTGTGAACAGAGCAGAGGGTCGCTGTGGTAACATGTTTTAAAAAATATATATATTTTTTTGTATTCTATGGTTTATGGGCGGTGCCAAATCGGAAGGTAGAGAAGGGGGCAAATCCAGAGGGAAACAGAGAGTAGAGTCCGAGGCCGGATTCCTAACCCTATTGCCAGTGGGTATGTTCCGTCTGGAGTTGGCAGACTACCAACATCACTGTGGTAACACTCACTGGTGGTGAAGACGGTGGTGATGACTCTGCTCCTCTTGGGCCCTGCGATGGCCAGCAGTCTGACGGAGTACTCAGTGGAGGCACTCAGCTGGGCCATGTTGTAGGAAGTGGCTGTGGGGCTCAGGACAACCTCCTGGAGGAACAACACAACCCAGCAGTCAGAATGTCAGAGATACGTCATTATTAATACATTATGGTGCACTACATGGGGAAAAGGATGCCATTTGGGACTTATTGGATTTAGAAGTATATAATGCTTTTCTAGATCCCAAAGGTGTATTATCAATGCTTTTTCTTACACTACCCAAAGATGCATCCTCATGTCCTCTTGGACAAAACATTACTCTGACCAAGGAAGGAATGTTCTTCTCATCATTTTAAATCTATGGTTCCACCATGCAGACAACTACTGACCCGGATTGTGCCGTCAGCTGACTCAAAGCTGAGGATGTAGCCGGTGATGTCAGCGCGTGGGGCCCTCCAGGTCAACATGGCATTCTCTGTCTGGATGTTACTGGCTGCCAGGTCCTGAGGGGCATCTACATCTAGGGGAGAGAACACAGTGGTCTTAAACCCTCGTTCAGACAGAGTACTTCACCTTCTCTAAATCTTCTGTTTCTAGGTTCAGGTTGTCTGTTTGAAAGGGTACGGGGTAAAAAAGGTACATTTTAAACATAAAAAAACAGTTATGTAACCTGTAGGGTTAGTGGGCCAGAAAATACTGCAACTGCAGTAGGGAGAAAGAGATTAGTGCTTTGTGTGAATGTCTGCCTGTTCGGTTTGAATTTGATCTGTTCTGTTGTTGATCCACAATTGATATGAATCTTTTGAATGAGCATACAGCTTCATAGCAGTTTCACAATAAAATCGTAGGCACTAATCAAAGCTGCTGTTTGAATGTGTGTGTGGGAGGGAAGGTTCTAGGTCCAGCCTCCCCCTAGGCCATATACCCACCAGTGGTGAACTCAGTGGTGGTGGAGGCGCTCTTAGCAGCCACTCTCATGGCGTAGACCTTGACAGTGTAGTGGGTGGCAGGGGTCAAGGAGGTAATCTCAAACTCCACAATGTTTCCAGACACTCTCTCCATCACTGGGACAACTGCACACACAGAACACACAGAAACAGTGAGGAGACAGAGACAGGGACAGGGACAGGGACAAGGATACGGACAGGGACAGGGAAAGAGACAGGGACAGATATAGAAATAGAACCAGAGAAAGGGACAGAGAGAAGGACAGGGACAGGGAAGGAGACAGAGACAGGGACAGATATAGAAATAGAAATATCAATATAAAAAGAGAGAGGGACAGGAACAGAGACAGAGACAGGGACAAAGACAGGGACAAAGACAGATATAGACAGTGACAGATATAGACTGTAACAGTGACAGAGACGGATGCAGGGAAAGAGACAGGGACAGGGAAGGAGACAAGGACAGGGACATGTATATAAATACAAATATCAATATAGACAGAGAGAGAGACAGGAGCAGGGACAGAGACAGGGACAAATACAGGGACAAAGACAGATATAGAAATAGACGCAGGGACAGAGACAAACACAGATTTATAAATAAAAACAGAGTCAGGGACAGAGACAGAGACAAACACAGATATATAAATAAAGACAGAGACAGGGACAGAGACAGATATATAAAGAAAGACAGAGACAGGGACAGAAATATAAATAAAGACAGAGACAGGGACAGAGACAGATATATAAATAGAGACAGAGACAAACACAGATATATAAATAAAGACAGAGACAAGAACAGGGACAGATATATAAATAAAGACAGAGACAGAAATAGAAAGAAAGAAAGAGACAGGGACAGAGACACATATATAAATAAAGACAGGGACAGGGACAGAGACAAATATAGAAGTAGAGACAGAGACAAACACAGATATATAACTAAAGACAGAGACAGATACAGATATAGAAATAAAGACAGGGACAGAGACAAACACAGATATATATATATACATACAGAGACATAGACAGATATATAAATAAAGACAGAGACAGGGACAGAGACATATATATAAATAGAGACAGAGACAAACACAGATATATAAATAAAAACAGAGACAGAGACAGATATATAAATAAAGACAGAGACAGGGACAGACACAGATATAAATAGAGACAGGGACAGAGTCAGATATATAAATAAAGACAGAGACATAGACAGATATATAAATAAAGACAGAGACAGAGACAACCACATATATATAAATAAAGACAGAGACAGGGACAGGGACAGAGACAGATATATAAATAGAGATAAGACCAACATAGATATATAAATAAAGACAGAGACAAGGACAGGGACAGATATATAAATAGAGACAGAGACAGGGACAAACACAGATATATAAATAAAGACAGAGACAAGGACAGAGACAGATATATAAATAAAGACAGAGACAGGGACAGGGACAGAGACAGAGACAGACACAGATATATAAATAAAGACAGAGACAGAGACAGAGACAGATATATAAATAAAGACAGAGACAGACACAGATTTATAAATAAAGACAGAGACAGGGACAGAGACAGAGACAAACACAGATATAGAAATAAAGACAGGGACAGGGACAGAGACAAACACAGACGTATAAATAGCGACAGAGACAGAAACAGGAACAGGGACAGAGACAGACATAGATATATAAATAAAGACAGATACAGGGACAGAGACAGAGACATACCAGATATATAAATAAAGACAGAGACAGAGACAGACACAGATTTATAAATAAAGACAGAGACAGGGACAAACACAGATTCATAAATAAAGACAGAGACAGGGACAGAGACAGAGACAAACACAGATTTATAAATAAAGACAGGGACAGAGACAGAGACAAACACAGATCTATAAATAGAGACAGAGACAGAGACAGAGACAGGGACAGGGACAGGGACAGACATAGATATATAAATAAAGACAGAGACAAACACAGATATATAAATAAAGACAGGGACAGGGACAGAGTCAAACACAGATATATAAATAAAGACAGCGACAGAGACAACCACATATATATAAATAAAGACAGAGACAGGGACAGGGACAGAGACAGATATATAAATAGAGATAAGACCAACATAGATATATAAATAAAGACAGAGACAAGGACAGGGACAGATATATAAATAGAGACAGAGACAGGGACAAACACAGATATATAAATAAAGACAGAGACAAGGACAGAGACAGATATATAAATAAAGACAGAGACAGGGACAGGGACAGAGACAGACACAGATATATAAATAAAGACAGAGACAGAGACAGAGACAGATATATAAATAAAGACAGAGACAAACACAGATATATAAATAAAGACAGAGACAGGGACAGGGAAAGAGACAAACACAGAAATATAAATAAAGACAGGGACAGAGACAAACACAGATATATAAATAAAGACAGAGACAGGGACAGGGACAGAAACAAACACAGATATATAAATAAAGACAGATACAGGGACAGGGAAAGAGACAGACCAAATATATAAATAAAGACAGAGACAGAGACAGACACAGATTTATAAATAAAGACAGAGACAGGGACAGAGACAGAGACAAACACAGATATATAAATAAAGACAGGGACAGGGACAGAGACAAACACAGACCTATAAATAGCGACAGAGACAGAAACAGGAACAGGGACAGAGACAGACATAGATATATAAATAAAGACAGATACAGGGACAGAGACAGAGACATACTAGATATATAAATAAAGACAGAGACAGAGACAGACACATATTTATAAATAAAGACAGAGACAGGGACAAACACAGATTCATAAATAAAGACAGAGACAGGTACAGAGACAGAGACAAACACAGATTTATAAATAAAGACAGGGACAGAGACAGAGACAAACACAGATCTATAAATAGAGACAGAGACAGAGACAGAGACAGGGACAGGGACAGAGACAGACATAGATATATAAATAAAGACAGAGACAAACACAGATATATAAATAAAGACAGGGACAGGGACAGGGACAGAGACAGATATATAAATAGAGATAAGACCAACATAGATATATAAATAAAGACAGAGACAAGGACAGGGACAGATATATAAATAGAGACAGAGACAGGGACAAACACAGATATATAAATAAAGACAGAGACAAGGACAGAGACAGATATATAAATAAAGACAGAGACAGGGACAGGGACAGAGACAGACATAGATATATAAATAAAGACAGAGACAGAGACAGAGACAGATATATAAATAAAGACAGAGACAAACACAGATATATAAATAAAGACAGAGACAGGGACAGGGAAAGAGACAAACACAGAAATATAAATAAAGACAGGGACAGAGACAAACACAGATATATAAATAAAGACAGAGACAGGGACAGGGACAGAAACAAACACAGATATATAAATAAAGACAGATACAGGGACAGGGAAAGAGACAGACCAAATATATAAATAAAGACAGAGACAGAGACAGACACAGATTTATAAATAAAGACAGAGACAGGGACAGAGACAGAGACAAACACAGATATATAAATAAAGACAGGGACAGGGACAGAGACAAACACAGACCTATAAATAGCGACAGAGACAGAAACAGGAACAGGGACAGAGACAGACATAGATATATAAATAAAGACAGATACAGGGACAGAGACAGAGACATACCAGATATATAAATAAAGACAGAGACAGAGACAGACACAGATTTATAAATAAAGACAGAGACAGGGACCAACACAGATTCATAAATAAAGACAGAGACAGGGACAGAGACAGAGACAAACACAGATTTATAAATAAAGACAGGGACAGAGACAGAGACAAACACAGATCTATAAATAGAGACAGAGACAGAGACAGAGACAGAGACAGGGACAGGGACAGAGACAGACATAGATATATAAATAAAGACAGAGACAAACACAGATATATAAATAAAGACAGGGACAGGGACAGAGTCAAACACAGATATATAAATAAAGACAGAGACAGGGACAGAGACAGATATATAAATAAAGACAGAGATAGGGAAAGAGACAGATATGTAAATAAAGACAGGGACAGGGACAGAGACAAACACAGATCTATAAATAGAGACAGAGACAGAGACAGGGACAGGGACAGAGACAGACATAGATATATAAATAAAGAAAGAGACAGAGACAAACACAGATATATAATTAAAGACAGATACAGGGACAGGTAGAGAGACAGACCAGATATATAAATAAAGACAGAGACAGAGACAGACACAGATTTATAAATAAAGACAGAGACAGGGACAAACACAGATTCATAAATAAAGACAGAGACAGGGACAGAGACAGAGACAAACACAGATTTATAAATAAAGACAGGGACAGGGACAGAGACAAACACAGATCTATAAATAGAGACAGAGACAGAGACAGAGACAGAGACAGAGACAGGGACAGGGACAGGGACAGAGACAGACATAGATATATAAATAAAGACAGAGACAGAGACAAACACAGATATATAAATAAAGACAGGGACAGGGACAGAGTCAAACACAGATATATAAATAAAGACAGAGACAGGGACAGAGACAGATTTATAAATAAAGACAGAGACAGACACAGATATATAAATAAAGACAAAGACAGGGAAAGAGACAGATATATAAATAAAGACATAGACAGACACAGATATGTAAATAAAGACAGAGACAGGGACAGAGACAGATATATAAATAAAGACAGAGATAGAGACAGATTTATAAATAAAGACAGAGCCAGAGACAAACAGATATATAAATAAAGACAGGGACAGAGACAGAGACAGACACAGATATATAAATGAAGACAGAGAGAGAGACAGATATATAAATAAAGATAGAGACATGGACAGAGACAGATTTATAAATAAAGACAGCGACAGGGGGAGAGACAGAGACAAACACAGATATATATAAAAAAAGACAGAGACAGGGACAGAGACAGATAGATAAATAAAGACAGGGACAGAGACAGATATATAAATAAAGACAGAGATAGGGACAGAGACAGATATAGAAATAGACACAGAGACAGAAACAGTGAAAGAGACAGATATATAAATAGAAACAGCGACAGAGACAAACACAGATTTATAAATAAAGACAGGGACAGGGACAGAGACAAACACAGATCTATAAATAGAGACAGAGACAGAGACAGAGACAGAGACAGGGACAGGGACAGGGACAGAGACAGACATAGATATATAAATAAAGACAGAGACAGAGACAAACACAGATATATAAATAAAGACAGGGACAGGGACAGAGACAGATATATAAATGAAGACAGGGACGGGGACAGAGACATATATGTATAAATAAAGACAGAGACAGGGACAGAGTCAGATATATAAATAAAGACAGAGACAGAGACAAACACAGATATATAAATAAAGACAGAGACAGGGACAGAGTCAGATATATAAATAAAGACAGAGACACAGACATACACAGATATATAAATAAAGACAGGGACAGAGACATATATACAAATAAAGACAGAGACATATATATAAATATAGACAGAGACAGAGACAGATATATAAATAAAGACAGAGACAGAGACAGATATATAAATAAAGACAGGGACAGGGACAGAGACAGATATATAAATAAAGACAGAAACAGAGACAAACACAGATATATAAATAAAAACAGGGACAGAGACATATATATAAATAGAGACAGGGACAGAGACAGATATATAAATAAAGACAGGGACAGAGACAGATATATAAATAAAGACAGAGACAGAGACAGATATATAAATAAAGACAGAGACAGACACAGATATATAAATAAAGACAAAGACAGGGAAAGAGACAGATATATAAATAAAGACATAGACAGACACAGATATGTAAATAAAGACAGAGACAGGGACAGAGACAGATATATAAATAAAGACAGAGATAGAGACAGATTTATAAATAAAGACAGAGCCAGAGACAAACAGATACATAAATAAAGACAGGGACAGAGACAGAGACAGACACAGATATATAAATAAAGACAGAGAGAAACACAGATATATAAATAAAGACAGAGACATGGACAGAGACAGATTTATAAATAAAGACAGCGACAGGGAGAGAGACAGAGACAAACACAGATATATAAATAAAGACAGAGACAGGGACAGAGACAGAGACAAACACAGATATATAAAAAAAGACAGAGACAGGGACAGAGACAGATATATAAACAAATACAGAGACATGGACAGATATATAAATAAAGACAGAGACAAACACAGATATATAAATAAAGACAGAGACAGAGACAGATATAGAAATAAAGACAGAGATAGGGACAGGGACAGATATATAAACAAAGACAGAGACATGGACAGATATATAAATAAAGACAGAGACAAACACAGATATATAAATAAAGACAGAGACAGAGACAGATATAGAAATAAAGACAGAGATAGGGACAGAGACAGATATAGAAATAGACGCAGAGACAGAAACAGTGAAAGAGACAGATATATAAATAGAAACAGCGACAGAGACAAACACAGATTTATAAATAAAGACAGAGACAGGGACAGATATATAAATAAAGACAGGGACAGAGACAAATATATAAATAAAGACAGAGACAGAGACAAACACAGATATATAAATAAAGACAGGGACAGGGACAGAGACAGATATATAAATGAAGACAGGGACAGGGACAGAGACAGATATATAAAGAAGACAGGGACGGGGACAGAGACCTATATAAAAATAAAGACAGAGAAAGTGACAGAGTCAGATATATAAATAAAGACAGAGACAGAGACAAACACAGATATATAAATAAAGACAGAGACAGGGACAGAGTCAGATATATAAATAAAGACAGAGACACAGACACAGACATACACGGATATATAAATAAAGACAGGGACAGAGACATATATATAAATAAAGACAGAGACAGGGAAAGAGACAGATATGTAAATAAAGACAGAGACAGGGACAGAGACAGATATATAAATAAAGACAGAGACAGACACAGATATATAAATAAAGACAAAGACAGGGAAAGAGACAGATATATAAATAAAGACATAGACAGACACAGATATGTAAATAAAGACAGAGACAGGGACAGAGACAGATATATAAATAAAGACAGAGATAGAGACAGATTTATAAATAAAGACAGAGCCAGAGACAAACAGATATATAAATAAAGACAGGGACAGAGACAGAGACACACACAGATATATAAATGAAGACAGAGAGAAACACAGATATATAAATAAAGACAGAGACATGGACAGAGACAGATTTATAAATAAAGACAGCGACAGGGAGAGAGACAGAGACAAACACAGATATATAAATAAAGACAGAGACAGGGACAGAGACAGATATAGAAATAAAGAAAGAAACAGGGACAGAGACAGAGACAAACACAGATATATAAAAAAAGACAGAGACAGGGACAGAGACAGATAGATAAATAAAGACAGGGACAGAGACAGATATATAAATAAAGACAGAGATAGGGACAGAGACAGATATAGAAATAGACGCAGAGACAGAAACAGTGAAAGAGACAGATATATAAATAGAAACAGCGACAGAGACAAACACAGATATATAAATAAAGACAGAGACAGGGACAGAGTCAGATATATAAATAAAGACAGAGACAGGGACAGAGTCAGAGTCAGATATATAAATAAAGACAGAGACACAGACATACACAGATATATAAATAAAGACAGGGACAGAGACATATATACAAATAAAGACAGAGACATATATATAAATATAGACAGAGACAGAGACAGATATATAAATAAAGACAGAGACAGGGACAGATATATAAATAAAGACAGAGACAGATATATAAATAAAGACAAGAACAGAGACAGATATATAAATAAAGACAGAGACAGAGACAAAGACAGATATATAAAGAAAGACAGAGACAGGGACAGGGAAAGAGACAGACACAGATATATAAATAAAGACAGAGACAGAGACAAACACAGATTTATAAATGAAGACAGAGACAGGGACAGAGACAGAGACAAACACAGATATATAAATAAAGACAGGGACAGGGACAGAGACAAACACAGATATATAAATAAAGACAGAGACAGGGACAGGGACAGAAACAAACACAGATATATAAATAAAGACAGATACAGGGACAGGGAAAGAGACAGACCAGATATATAAATAAAGACAGAGACAGAGACAAACACAGATTTATAAATAAAGACAGAGACAGGGACAAACACAGATTTATAAATAAAGACAGAGACAGGGACAGAGACAGAGACAAACACAGATTTATAAATAAAGACAGGGACAGGGACAGAGACAAACACAGATCTATAAATAGAGACAGAGACAGAGACAGGGATAGGGACAGAGACAGACATGGATATATAAATAAAGACAGAGACAGAGACAAACATATATATATAAATAAAGACAGATACAGGGACAGGGAAAGAGACAGACCAGATATATAAATAAAGACAGAGACAGAGACAGACACAGATTTATAAATAAAGACAGAGACAGGGACAAACACAGATTCATAAATAAAGACACAGACAGGGACAGAGACAGAGACAAACACATATTTATAAATAAAGACAGGGACAGGGACAGAGACAAACACAGATCTATAAATAGAGACAGGGACAGGGACAGAGTCAAACACAGATATATAAATAAAGACAGAGACAGGGACAGATATATAAATAAAGACAGGGACAGAGACAAATATATAAATAAAGACAGAGACAGAGACAAACACAGATATATAAATAAAGACAGGGACAGGGACAGAGACAGATATATAAATGAAGACAGGGACAGGGACAGAGACAGATATATAAAGAAGACAGGGACGGGGACAGAGACATATATAAAAATAAAGACAGAGACAGGGACAGAGTCAGATATATAAATAAAGACAGAGACAGAGACAAACACAGATATATAAATAAAGACAGAGACAGGGACAGAGTCAGATATATAAATAAAGACAGAGACACAGACATACACAGATATATAAATAAAGACAGGGACAGAGACATATATATAAATAAAGACAGAGACAGGGAAAGAGACAGATATGTAAATAAAGACAGAGACAGGGACAGAGACAGATATATAAATAAAGACAGAGACAGACACAGATATATAAATAAAGACAAAGACAGGGAAAGAGACAGATATATAAATAAAGACATAGACAGACACAGATATGTAAATAAAGACAGAGACAGGGACAGAGACAGATATATAAATAAAGACAGAGATAGAGACAGATTTATAAATAAAGACAGAGCCAGAGACAAACAGATATATAAATAAAGACAGGGACAGAGACAGAGACAGACACAGATATATAAATGAAGACAGAGAGAAACACAGATATATAAATAAAGACAGAGACATGGACAGAGACAGATTTATAAATAAAGACAGCGACAGGGAGAGAGACAGAGACAAACACAGATATATAAATAAAGACAGAGACAGGGACAGAGACAGATATAGAAATAAAGAAAGAAACAGGGACAGAGACAGAGACAAAAACAGATATATAAAAAAAGACAGAGACAGGGACAGAGACAGATAGATAAATAAAGACAGGGACAGAGACAGATATATAAATAAAGACAGAGATAGGGACAGACACAGATATAGAAATAGACGCAGAGACAGAAACAGTGAAAGAGCCAGATATATAAATAGAAACAGCGACAGAGACAAACACAGATATATAAATAAAGACAGGGACAGAGTCAGATATATAAATAAAGACAGAGACAGGGACAGAGTCAGATATATAAATAAAGACAGAGACACAGACATACACAGATATATAAATAAAGACAGGGACAGAGACATATATACAAATAAAGACAGAGACATATATATAAACATAGACAGAGACAGAGACAGATATATAAATAAAGACAGAGACAGGGACAGATATATAAATAAAGACAGAGACAGATATATAAATAAAGACAAGAACAGAGACAGATATATAAATAAAGACAGAGACAGAGACAAAGACAGATATATAAATAAAGACAGAGACAGGGACAGGGAAAGAGACAGACACAGATATATAAATAAAGACAGAGACAGAGACAAACACAGATTTATAAATGAAGACAGAGACAGGGACAGAGACAGAGACAAACACAGATATATAAATAAAGACAGGGACAGGGACAGAGACAAACACAGATATATAAATAAAGACAGAGACAGGGACAGGGACAGAAACAAACACAGATATATAAATAAAGACAGATACAGGGACAGGGAAAGAGACAGACCAGATATATAAATAAAGACAGAGACAGAGACAAACACAGATTTATAAATAAAGACAGAGACAGGGACAAACACAGATTTATAAATAAAGACAGAGACAGGGACAGAGACAGAGACAAACACAGAGTTATAAATAAAGACAGGGACAGGGACAGAGACAAACACAGATCTATAAATAGAGACAGAGACAGAGACAGGGATAGGGACAGAGACAGACATGGATATATAAATAAAGACAGAGACAGAGACAAACATATATATATAAATAAAGACAGATACAGGGACAGGGAAAGAGACAGACCAGATATATAAATAAAGACAGAGACAGAGACAGACACAGATTTATAAATAAAGACAGAGACAGGGACAAACACAGATTCATAAATAAAGACACAGACAGGGACAGAGACAGAGACAAACTCATATTTATAAATAAAGACAGGGACAGGGACAGAGACAAACACAGATCTATAAATAGAGACAGAGACAGAGACAGAGACAGGGACAGGGACAGGGACAGAGACAGACATAGATATATAAATAAAGACAGAGACAAACACAGATATATAAATAAAGACAGGGACAGGGACAGAGTCAAACACAGATATATAAATAAAGACAGAGACAGGGACAGAGACAGATTTATAAATAAAGACAGAGACAGGGACAGAGAAAGAGACAAACACATATATATAAATAAAGAAAGAGACAGGGACAGAGACAGATATATAAATAAAGACAGAGACAGGGACAGAGACAGATATATAAATAAAGACAGAGACAGGGACAGAGAAAGAGACAAACACAGATTTATAAATAAAGACAGAGCCAGAGACAAACAGATATATAAATAAAGACAGGGACAGAGACAGAGACAGACACAGATTTATAAATAAAGACAGGGACAGGGACAGACACAAACACAGATCTATAAATAGAGACAGAGATAGAGACAGATTTATAAATAAAGACAGAGCCAGAGACAAACAGATATATAAATTAAGACAGGGACAGAGACAGAGACAGACACAGATATATAAATAAAGACAGAGAGAAACACAGATATATAAATAGGGACAGAGACATGGACAGAGACAGATTTATAAATAAATACAGCGACAGGGAGAGAGACAGAGACAAACACAGATATATAAATAAAGACAGAGACAGGGACAGAGACAGAGACAAACACAGATATATAAAAAAAGACAGAGACAGGGACAGAGACAGATATAGAAATAAAGACAGAGATAGAGACAGGGACAGATATATAAACAAAGACAGAGACATGGACAGATATATAAATAAAGACAGAGACAAACACAGATATATAAATAAAGACAGAGACAGAGACAGATATAGAAATAAAGACAGAGATAGGGACAGAGACAGATATAGAAATAGACGCAGAGACAGAAACAGTGAAAGAGACAGATATATAAATAGAAACAGCGACAGAGACAAACACAGATTTATAAATAAAGACAGAGACAGGGACAGATATATAAATAAAGACAGGGACAGAGACAAATATATAAATAAAGACAGAGACAGAGACAAACACAGATATATAAATAAAGACAGGGACAGGGACAGAGACAGATATATAAATGAAGACAGGGACAGAGACAGATATATAAATGAAGACAGGGACGGGGACAGAGACATATATATAAATAAAGACAGAGACAGGGACAGAGTCAGATATATAAATAAAGACAGAGACAGAGACAAACACAGAAATATAAATAAAGACAGAGACAGGGACAGAGTCAGATATGTAAATAAAGACAGAGACAGGGACAGAGTCAGATATATAAATAAAGACAGAGACACAGACATACACAGATATATAAATAAAGACAGGGACAGAGACATATATACAAATAAAGACAGAGACATATATATAAATATAGACAGAGACAGAGACAGATATATAAATAAAGACAGAGACAGGGACAGATATATAAATAAAGACAGAGACAGAGACAGATATATAAATAAAGACAGGGACAGAGACAAACACAGATAAATAAATAAAAACACGGACAGAGACATATATATAAATAGAGACAGGGACAGAGACAGATATATAAATAAAGACAGGGACAGAGACAGATATATAAATAAAGACAGAGACAGAGACAGATATATAAATAAAGACAGAGACAGGGACAGAGACATATATATAAATAAAGACAGGGACAGAGACAGATATATAAATAAAGACAGAGACAGAGACAGATATATAAATAAAGACAGAGACAGGGACAGAGACATATATATAAATAAAGACAAAGATATGGACAGAGACATGCAGATACAGGCACAGAGAAAGACAGAGACACAGACAGCTTTAGAAATAAAGACAAAGACAGGGACAGAGACAAAAACAGAGACAGCAACAGGGACAGAGACAGTGACAGAGACCAGGACAGGGACAGGGACTGAAACAGAGACAAATACAGGGACAGATACAGGGACAGATAGAGACATTAACGACCAGATCAATATCTGTCTGTAAGGATAATAAATGAAAACAATGAAGGTAAATGCAACACATTTTCTCCTATAAGCCCTGATAATATAGAGTATAGTACATCAAGATGGTGTGTGTGTGTGTTTGCGTGCGATACCCTACCAGTGTCTGCGCTGTAGGTGATGACATATCCGTCTACAGTGGCGATGGAAGGCTGCCATTGGAGCAGAGCATCTGTTTCATTGATGTTGACTACAGTCAGGCCACTGGGCTTGTCCAGAGCTGTCACATAGAGCACACAAAGAACACACACACACGCACACACACACACACACACACACACACACACGCACACACACACACACACAATGTTGTTACGCTGAGCAGAGCCACATCAAACACCTCCCCAAGGACAGAGCCATTGTCTTCTGTTGTAAGGAAACAGGAGACCTATCCACCCTCAGTCATGCTCCATCTGTACACACTAACAGGTTTCACAACGGGCTTCGTGCTCAACCTTTATAGACCGTTCACCAACTTGGTTGTCACCATCAACGTTTGATGCTTTGTTTAATATTGAATGTATCACATTTTTTCCGCATGGCATACAAAGACTACGCTTTTATTGTTTTGATGTTGTATGTGTATGTAGGCTCTTGTTACCATACTCCAAATGCTATGTCCCAAATGGCACCCTATTCCCTTTGTGGTGCATTACTTTTGACAGGGGCCTATAGGGCTATGGTCAAAAGTAGTGCACTAAATAGGGAATAGGGTGCCATCTGGGATGAAGCCCTTGTGTTTTGACACTCACCTGTGGCGACGCTGCTGGTGCCAGGCTCACTCTCCTTCTGTCCCTTCACAGAGATGACGGTCACCTGGTAGGTCACTCCAGGGGTCAGATTCGACAACACCTTCTGAGACTCAGTGCCACCCACTGTCACAGTCTGAGGAGC
Organism: Salvelinus fontinalis; assembly: GCF_029448725.1. NCBI lineage: Eukaryota > Metazoa > Chordata > Actinopteri > Salmoniformes > Salmonidae > Salvelinus > Salvelinus fontinalis. The sequence continues at coordinate 30,829,323 of NC_074692.1, read as the reverse complement.
ACCTGCACACGCACACGTGAAGAAAGGAACAAGGTCAGTCAGACCATAAATTACATGGAATTATATAGAATCAATAATGAATTATAGGACATGTTTGGGTCAGACGTCCGATTCTGTATTGGCTATTATTTATTCAATCCATATCACAAATAATATGTTTTATCATCAAGCAGCGAACCAGTAAAAGAGTGAACCAGTAGTGAAGCAGTTCACATCAAAGTTGTGTTGGGTTGCACTTCATACTGCCACGCCACGCCACCCCACAGAGACAGAACAGCCACTAGAGGGAAGAAGAAGACTAGCATAGAAGTCCACAGGATAATCTGTTCTCTCTACTGAGACTCCAAAATCATACCTTATCTATTTAAAAATGATAAAATAAAGTCCACGTGACCACACCACACATGTAAATGTGTTTCCTCTGGTTTGCAGCCAATGTATGTATAGTTTAGTATATACGCTGAGTATACAAAACATTAAGCACACCTGATCTTTCCATGACACAGACTGACCAGGTAAATCCAGGTGAAAGCTATCATTGATGTCACTTGTTAAAACCCACTTCAATCAGTGTAGATGAAGAGGAGGAGACAGGTTAAAGAAGGATTTTCAAGCCTTGATACAATTGAGACATGGATTCTTAATGTGTTCCATTCAGAGGGTGAATGGGCAAGACAAACGATTTAAGTGCCTTTGAACAGGGTATGGTAGTAGGTTAGTGTCAAGAACTACTGGGTTATTCATGCTCAACAGTTTCCCGTATTTATAAAGAATGGTCCACCACCCAAAGGACATTCAGCCAACTTGACACAACTGTGGGAAGCATTGGAGTCAACATGGGCCAGCATCCCAATGAAATGCTTTCGACACCTTGTGGAGTCCATGCACCAACTAATTGAAGCTGTTCTAAGTGCAAAAGGGGGTGCAACTCAGTATTAGGAAGGTGTTCCTAATATTTTGTACACTCAGTGTATAGTATAGTTATGTACAGTATAGATATATACAGCATAGATATAAACTATATGGCCAAATTAGTGGATTCTGCTATTTCAGCCACACCGGTTGCTGACAGGTGTATAAAATCGAGCACACAGCCATGCAATCTTCATAAACAAACATTGGCAGGAGAATGGCTTAACTGAAGAGCTCAGTGACTTTCAACGTGGCACAGTCATAGGATGTCACCTTTCCAACAAGTCAGTTGTCAATTTTTTTCCCTTCTAGAGCTTCCCTGTCAACCGTACGTGCTGTTATTGTGAAGTGGAAACGTCTAGGAGCAACAAGGGCTCAGTCACAAAGTGGTAGGCCACACAAACTCACAGAACTGGCCAACTGAGTGCTGAAGCGCGTAGTGCGTAAAAATCGTCTGTCCTCGATTGCAACATTCACTACTGAGTTCCAAACTGCCTCTAGAAGCAATGTCAACACCATAACTGTTCCTTGGGAGCTTCATGAAAAGGGTTTCCATGGCACAGGAGCAGCAAACTAGACTAAGATCACCATGCGCAATGCCAAGCGTTGGCTGGAGTGGTGTAAAGCTCCCCGCCGTTGGGCTCTGGAGCAGTGGAAACACGTTCTCTAGAGTGATGAATCAAGCATCACCATTTGGCAGTACTACAGACAAATCTGGGTTGGGCGGATGCCAGGAGAACACTACCTGCCCAAATGCATAGTGCCAACTGTAAAGTTTAGTGGAGGAGGAATAATGGTCCAGTGAAGGGAAATCTTAATGCTACAGCACACAAGTACATTCTGTGCTTCCAACTTTGTGGCAACAGTTTGGGGAGGGCCCTTTCCTGTTTCAGCATGACAATGCCCGATATGGTAGAACTTGACTGGGCTGCACAGAGCCCTGACCTCAACCCCATCGAAAACCTTTGGGATGAATTGCAACGCTGACTGTGAGCCAGACCTAATCGCCCAACATCAGTGCCCGACCTCACTAAAGTCCCCGCAGAAATGTTCCAACATCTACTGGAAAGCCTTCCCAGAAGAGCGGAGGCTGTTATAGCAGTAACGGGGGACCAACTCCATATTAATGCCCATGATTTTGTAATGAGATGTTCGACAAGCAGGTGTCCACATACTTTTGGCCATGTAGTGTAGCTGTATCTACAGTATAGGTATATATTTATTTATTTTATTTAACCTTTATTTAACTAGGGAAGTCAGTTAAGAACAAATTCTTATTTACAAATTTACATGGATGACGCTGGGCCAATTGTGCGCCACCCTATGGGACACCCAATCACGGCCGGTTGTGATACAGCCTGGATTCGAACCAGGGTGTCTGTAATGATGCCTCTAGCACTGAGATGTAGTGCCTTATAGACCCCAGCGCCACTCGGGAGCACCATAGATATAGATATATATTATAGATATAGCATAGATATACAGTATATGCCAGTACAGTATAGGTCTGTATGTCTGTAGGTACTCACCTCCCTGAGCAGGGACATAGGTGACATGGTAGCTGTCCACTCGAGCTCTGGGGATTGTCCAGTGTACAATGGCAGAGGTATCAGTGACATCAGAGAAATGGATGCCCTTGGGTGTGCCCAGCCCTGGCATAGGGGAACAGAAGGATACAGAGGACAACAAACAAACAGAACACAGGTAGATAGTTAGGAACTTAGGGGGCAGGTTTGTAAGTGAAGAGGAATGAAAACCACAAAGTGTCTCAGAGTAGGAGATCATCTTTGCCTTTTAGATAATAATCAATAAGATCATATGGACAAATCCTAAATCAGCACTTCTACTCTGAGATGCTTTACGGAAGTGGCTCCAGATCATAGGACATCTCTGGTTCCAAATAAATGACAAAAAAAGGAAAACACCCCTAAAGATCCCTAAAGATCCCTAAAGATCCCATTCCTAAAGATCCCATTCCTAAAAACGTCCATAGAATGTTTTTTAATGCCTTAATTACCCAGAAAATACACATTATTGACAACCACCAATTAAAGTAGAGAAAGAGAAACAGACACAGACAATGAAGCCAAGGCTCCCAGAGCCTGTCGTCAGCGCTGGGCCACAGCATCTTCCTTGACAGACACGACACGGGGAGATTAACTTGCCCCCATTACAGACACACAAAAGTGAAACATGCATCAGGGCCATCGGACCCGAGAGTGAAGCCATACCCCCAGAGAAGGCAGGGGACGGCCAGACAGAGAGAGAGAGACACCCATTCAGACACTCAACACACAGACAGACAATTTCCCTTTATGGTCTGAAGACAATTACACAAACCCCATTGGGTTTGGACAGTCAAAGACAACATTGGAGACAACTTGACAGATAGAGACAAAAAAACTGAGCAAGTGAAGAGTTGAATAAATCTCCTGAGCAGTTCTCTGGATCCCCATGAATGGGAGGCCATCAGAGGCTGAATGTAGTGTTTACACTGACAGACAGACAGTGAGACAGACAGACAGAGTGTGTTGGTTCACATATACTGGAGCTGGCTTTAGAGGAGAGGGTTACTGGATGATTCCACTGGAACCACTCAGGAGAGCTGACAGACGCGACAATGACAGGACAGTGAACACTGAACAGACATGGTAAGGATGAGAAAAAACACCATGAGACCCATCACACACACACAAGGCAGCCCAAGCGGGTTTAAATAAAACATTCATGACAACCTAAGGACTCTAAATAGGCTTAATGACTTCCATTTGCAAAGTTAATTATAATTCTCTCAGATTGCTGCCTTGAACAAATATTATGACACAATGTTATCAGGTTAGTAAACAAAAACGACTGCAACGATAAAGAAATTACATCATTTTATAAACATTGACCCATTTTGACCCTATTTTCATGCTGTTACGGAGAAAGAGAAAATATAGTTTACAATATTGAAAGATGCTGAACACATTCCTAGCATCATCTATCCAGCAGCCCTATGCCATTTCTGGTGTGATGTCATACCATGTACCTGTTTTTGCCACCCCGGAGATAGAGTCTGAGTGCCTTCCAGAAATGACCCCATACAGCTCAATTTGGTACTCTGTGTCGTCAATTAGCTCAGTAAGCACTGTTGTTCTCTCCTCGCCGGGCACGACCACCTCTTGCGGAGAAGCGAGGTCGTCGCTAGTATCATTGATCACAATGACAAAACTATCAAAGAGGTCCTCTTCAGCCAACCAGGCCACTTTACAGCTGTCTGGGGTGATGTCGGAGACCAAGAGATGCTCCACGATGGGTTCAGCTTCTGAGTGATAAGGGAAGACATGTTGTTTCCATCCTCTTTAGGCCTTAAGAGTACTTTAGGAGGTGCTTATGAAGATTACAGAAGATCATTTACAGTTATTCCATAATGTATTTACTATAGACAATCACGTGATCATGAAAGCAGAAATGTATGAAAGTGTGTATACTTATTTGAAATAGATGTAGTTCTGTCCTTGTGATGTACTTGTCTATTCATGTTCTGTATTATGTCATGTTTTATGTTTTGTGTGCACCCCAGGAAGAGTAGCTGCTACTTTAGCAGCAGGTCATTTGGATCCTAATAAAATAGCAAATACTAGTTATGGACCCATATCAATTTAGGATCCATACGAGTCAAACGAGAAAAGTAGGTTAGCAAGATGAAAATAATTCAAAGTTGTTATTTTCCTAAAGGTGTTGACCGCGTGTTTCACCAGTATTAATTATGTAAGTTATAAATGTTTATACCACTTTTGTACCTATCACAGACACTGTTGTGAGCATGAAAGGAAAGATATGTATTTTATTGGTGCAGGTAGGTATGTTGTCATTCACCAGCTAGTGTGATCAAATTCAACCCTCAGTTTATTGATGCTGTGACTGCAAAAATAACGTACATGGGATTTGCACATCAATTCCATAATACACTGAAATGAAGGTCATCTATCAGAAGAAAAGGAACATAAGAGACAGAAAGTCAGGGTTTGACTAGAGTTTTAAGAGTCTGGGTGACTACGTCATTGCAGATGGGTCTGTGCTTACAAAGAGTTTCAAAAAACAACAGTGTAAACTAGTCATTACCAGTAGCTAATAATGCCTGATGAAAAGGAGAGGAGTGGAGCCAACAGGAGTTTACAGCTGTTAGAGTCTACAGTTGTTAGTCTAGAACTGCTAGCGTCTACAGCTGTTAGAGTATACAGCTGTTTGTCTACAGCTGCTAGAGTCTACAGCTGCTAGAGTCTACAGCTGCTAGAGTCTACAGCTGCTAGAGTCTACAGCTGCTAGAGTCTACAGCTGCTAGAGTCTATAGCTGTAGCAGCCAGAGACGGAGGGTGTGCTAGCATACTGGCCATCTGCACCATACAGACAGCAGTTTATTACACCTGAAGCTGCTTCCTGGAGATTCAGAGCTACAGATGGATGGAAGATGGGCCAGGGTGGTTCTAAATCATTTCTGGTGTAGCTCTGTCCGAGAGACGGACAGTCAGACATAGACCGTGGACTGACCGTGCCGCCTCAGTGCTGCCTGACAGGATACAGGGACATAACTCGTTAGAACACTACAACAAACATTAGGTGCCTGAGCCAGTGTGAACCCAGAGGATTGTGCTGACGGGAAATGAGGGAATTGCACAAGGCAGTTGTTGTGAGAAGAAGTGGTGGAAAATGAAAACCAGAGCACAAAAATCCAGCAGTCCCTGGCATCCCAACACCAGGTTCCAGGACACAGTGTCAATGTGAGCATGAGATTGAGGAGCAGAGTGGTCTGGGAGAAGAGCAGAGCAGTCTGGGAGAGGAGCAGAGCAGTCTGGGAGAGGAGCAGAGCAGTCTGGGAGAGGAGCAGAGCATTCTGGGAGAGGAGCAGAGCGGTCTGGGAGAGGAGCAGAGCGGCCTGGGAGTGGAGCCGAGCGGAGCAGAGCGGGTGTGGGAGTTGAGCAGAGTGGTCTGGGAGAGGAGCAGAGCGGGTGTGGGAGCGGAGCAGAGCGGGTGTGGGAGCGGAGCAGAGCGGGTGTGGGAGCGGAGCAGAGCGGGTGTGGGAGCGGAGCGGTCTGGGAGCGGAGCAGAGCGGTCTGGGAGAGGAGCAGAGCAGTCTGGGAGAAGAGCATAGCAGTCTGGGAGAAGAGCATAGCAGTCTGGGAGAAGAGCATAGCAGTCTGGGAGAAGAGCATAGCAGGTGTGGTAGCGGAGCAGAATGGTCTGGGAGAGGAAAAGAGCGGGTGTGGTAGCGGAGCAGAATGGTCTGGGAGAGGAGAAGAGCGGGTGTGGTAGCGGAGCAGAATGGTCTGGGAGAGGAGAAGAGCGGGTGTGGTAGCGGAGCAGAATGGTCTGGGAGAGGAGAAGAGCGGGTGTGGTAGCGGAGCAGAATGGTCTGGGAGAGGAGAAGAGCGGGTCTGGTAGCGGAGCAGAATGGTCTGGGAGAGGAGAAGAGCGGGTCTGGTAGCGGAGCAGAATGGTCTGGGAGAGGAGAAGAGCGGGTCTGGTAGCGGAGCAGAATGGTCTGGGAGAGGAGAAGAGCGGGTCTGGTAGCGGAGCAGAATGGTCTGGGAGAGGAGAAGAGCGGGTCTGGTAGCGGAGCAGAATGGTCTGGGAGAGGAGAAGAGCGGGTCTGGTAGCGGAGCAGAATGGTCTGGGAGAGGAGAAGAGCTGGTGTGGTAGCGGAGCAGAATGGTCTGGGAGAGGAGAAGAGCGGGTCTGGTAGCGGAGCAGAATGGTCTGGGAGAGGAGAAGAGCTGGTGTGGTAGCGGAGCAGAATGGTCTGGGAGAGGAGAAGAGCGGGTGTGGTAGCGGAGCAGAATGTTCTGAGTCTAGGGAGAGAGGTGAACAAAGCCCTCACAGAATAGAAAAAAATCTTCTCAGGGACTTAAAGAAAGCATTAACTCTCTCCATCCATTTGCCGAATCGTCATTATGTGGGAACAGCTGAACTATAGCGTGCGTTGAGTGATATAATGATACAATACATATATTGTTTATACCATGAGGATAACATGAAAAACGTGAAGAATTTTTTTAAATGAGCTTTGAAGAGATTGTTTCAAATAAATCCCTTTTATTCACTGGGAAAGTTACCAAATTAGTAGATGAGGGAGAAGTAATTTGAGGCAGATTTTCAGCAGGTGACGGAAGACCTCAAAAGGACAAAGCTATGTGTGCGATGTGTATGCAGCCTGGCCTCTATATGTGTGTTTAGGGGAGAACGGGAGGTACCAGGGGGCAGGCTGGTCTGAATGACAGCTATTATTCTCCATGGCAGCAGAAGTATGCAGAGGCCAGGTTCGTCTAGGTACTCTATGCTGTCAAAAACAGATGGCTTGGCTAGGTCACCTAAATCTTAACTGACATCCACCTCGAATCCGAAATGAAAATGTTTTACCGAAACATTGACAACACTGCATGTCGATACTTATTATTACTTGTTACTGCTTAATCCTTTTTTACATTCTCATAGCACATGACAAAGTCCTCAATGATTTTAACTGCAAACAAAGTAAGTAGTCTTGACGTGAGTAGTCTTGTTCAGGCTCCGTTCAACGTTGTAATTCACAGAATGTGAATTGTTGATAATGACTACTATTGGTTGGATGAGAGAACGAATCAATGCACCTGTTGGGTTTATACTGTCAGTCAGTCAGTCAGTCAGTCAGTCAGTCAGTCAGTCAGTCAGTCAGTCAGTCAGTCAGTCAGTCAGTCAGTCAGTCAGTCAGTCACTACCCAGGGGACAGATCACAGCAATGTCAACTGAATGGGTTTTGTCTGGGTGGATCCACTGCAGGCCAGGTCAGGCCTCATGTCAACTGAATGGGTTTTGTCTGGGTGGGGTGGTTCTATACTGTGGACGGTTGGTTTCTAAAATATATTTTACAGTCACTGCATCAAAGTGAGGGAAACCCACATAATGGGTGATGTGGTGTTGCTAGGTGATGATGGTAGAGGCATTTGAATGGCAAAAGGTTTTAAAACAGGCTGGGGGTTTTGTATGGTGGAAATGACTAATGAGCAAAGAACTTCTGCAGTGGCTGGACTGGTAACTCATCACCATTAGACAGTTAACTTATTGTAAGAAGAGATCAGAGGTAAAGTGCTGTTGGTGTGAAAAGAGATAAGTAAAGTTCTATTGGTGTATAAACAGATAGTAGGGTGTACACTACAGTATAAAGAGACCAGATGATACCATGGATTGAATCAAGCCTCTTCCAAGACGAGGGAGAGAAAGATTGTGATGTTAATTCAAATATTTAGTCAGACAGACAGAGAATTTACTAAGTGAGTGGTGATACCTGTGATGGTGTCTGCATAGACAGGCCCTAACAGGGCCCCCTTGAACAGCCCATACAGGCTGACATTGTACCAGGTGGCGGGAGAGAGGCCTACGATGCCCAGGCTCTGGGCCGCATCTTGGAGGGTGTGGTTCTGCCAATCTACCCCTGCCTCTGCGTCTGTCACCTCAACCACAAAGCCATCAAAGTCTCCCTCCTCAGTGACCCAGGACACCAGGAAGCTGTCCCACGACACGTCTGACACTGTCAGTTTGCCCAGCACAGGCTTCTCCTCCTCTGGATGACGATAAACATGACAACAAACAACATCAAGACAACGTTAGGATAACCACTCATTGTCAAACATAGATAGGCTGTGACCCGATTCTCCACCCTTTTTCATGAAGTGTGCACTTCCACCAATTCAAAATGGTGAAAACTCCCTCTAGCCAATGCTTACACCAATCCTATGCTTATAAAATCCACGACGGGGAGTGTACAATCCACACCTTTGGAGAAGAGTGGAGAATTGGGACAAGGAAAATACAGTACACATAAGAAAGCCCAGGGCTTGGATTGTGAAAAAGGCTGGTTATTGAAGACATAGCCTACAGATATTTCACTCAGATATTTCACTGACAACATTTCACTCAAATGACAAGGCACACAATAAACAAGTATTGACCTCAAAGAAGAGATTAGAGATTTTTGTAGACCCCAAGAAAGTTGTATTCAATTCAAGACTCCATAAAACCAAAAAAGACAACATGATCTTTGCTGGAAAAGATAGTTGAACCTGATAACCCAATCTCATTTCAAGTTCAATCATTTATTTCCACATACAGATGTAGGATCTTAATTTGACCAGTTTCTCACAGCACAAAAATAATCGAGCAGCAACAGGTAATGTGTGGATTTAAATGAATGGACATTTTTTAAATATATTTTTAGCTCGGGCAAATCAAGTCTGACATTTTAAATTGTAAATTAAAAACTTTAGAAGCCTGTTTAAACCTTGAATATACTACAATTTCCTGCAACAACAGGATGATCAAATGATTAAGTTCCAACATCTATAAGATTCTGAAAGAAGTCCCTTTAGTGTGTGTAAATGAACGTGGAGTGAAATATTATAACATTACCACTACAAAAGACCTTGGTGACAAACACACTCTTTAGCAGCCTATATACGAAGACTCCATTTATTGTGGGAACAGACAGTTAGACAGACAGACAGACAGACAGACAGACAGACAGACAGACAGACAGACAGACAGACGCACACACACACGCACGCACACACACACACACAGCCTCCATGAGGTAGACAGACAATCTGTTCTGCATGCACCTGACTCCAGCAAGGCTCTCTGCTTGAAACGGCCTGTCTTGCTTGTGTATTAATGGCTCTGAACAAGCCATTCATTTTTGAAGGTCCACTGTAGTCCGCTTGAGCAGAAGTACACAGTACACTTCAAACACATGGAGAAGCCATGCAGTAGCAGCAGTATAGCAGTACAGCAGAGAAAGCAGAACAACCTATAATTGGAGACCATTGTGAGCTGGAGGTGTCAGCAGAGTGAGATGCAGGGAAACATCAAGGCTACCATTATCCTATTTTCAAACCACCTATGTTGGAGTGGGCAGGAAAATGTAGACTAAATGGAATGAAAGACAATGAGAATGGAATGAATGACATTTGATGGAAGGCAGGCGGCGACCGGCCTGGCCATTAATTGCTTGTGAAAGCTCACATGGGAGAAGAGACTGAACAGCATTGTTGGAGTAGTTAGATTGAGACCATCAGGAGGGATGGGATTGAGTCAGGCTCTTGTTGTGTTCATTCTCTCTTTATGTACTAGTCTATAAATGTTAATTTTACAGACTCAAACTAAACGATCAAGATACGTCATGTCAATCAGTACCTAACATATTTCCTGCATTCCAAATGGCACCCTGTTCCCTTTATATTGCACTATATACAGATTTTGGATCTTCATTTGGTCACCATGTTGCAGGAGAACTTATAAAACTTGTAGTGTATTTGATGTTTAAAAAGGCTTCAGACTTGATTTTCCCTTACTCAAAACGCATCAACTCTTACAAAACGTAATTAATTATAATCCACATAATAATTCACATTTCCTGTTGCTGCAGGATTATTTCCCTGCTGTAGCAAACTGCTTAAAATGAAGATCCTACATCTGAAGGGAAAAGGGTGCCATTGGGGACAGATTGTCTCTTCTCCTTTTGTCAGGCAAGAGTCTCAGGTCTGGCCTTCAGAACATGCAGATGGAGATGTGATGGGATGAATGAAATGACTTATCGTCAAGATGAGACCATCTCAAAAACATGCAGGACATGCACTTTGTGCTCCATTTCTCAAATTGGAGGAGCAATTGGTCATGCAACATTCGTGCAAAATATTGTTGAACATGAAAACTTCACATAAAAAAAGCTCAATATTTCTAGTCTTATTTATAGAGAACTTTGGTTTCAGTTTACGTAGGTGTATAAAACCATCACCAAACTGCTAAAGAATATTGTTCTGTACAGCAGATACTTCAAAAGGTTTTGTTTACACTCTAGGGTTATACTTCATATTCTGTGTGGTGTGCGCAGTACACTAAAGCCACGGACAAAATCATCTGATGGGTTTAATCTATTATTCAAATGTGATTATTGACTCCTTTGACTATAGCTCAAGGTATTATCATTCAAACTGTTCTCTCTCACTGTGCCTGAGCCTTCCGTTTACACAAAGGCTCCCCACAGCTCCATGAGTCTCTGAATTTGCTGATTAGCCTAAGTTATAATACTGCAGCTTTACTGTCTCCTGATCTTCCTACATCAACAATACATGTCTGAATGCTGGAAGGATGTGGGAGGTTTATTATATCAAATACATTTTGGTTTCTTGCTCAGCATTTGAAATAGCCTTAAGATTTTGACGTTTTTTGTTCTGCAGAGGTATAATGTTGTTACTGGCTCACTCCAGTGGGTCTCCAAACACTTGAACTCTAATTCTTGTAATCCTTTCAACACCAGATGATTGTCAAACACAAGTAAAGTCCAGACCTGGGGGGCAAAAGGGTGGGAACCCCCCCCCCCCCCCCCCATCCCATTATATCCCTGTCAACGTGCAGCGTTTGCATCATCTGTCTGGAATGGAGACGAAAAAGTGTTGGAGGAACGACCGCAGCATGCTGATTAGAGGAGTGGTGATCTCGGAGCCAATGTTTTAACAGACTATGTATCGTTTTATCTGACAGACCCACAATTCATCATAGTAAATTCATACAAAAACACAGGGGAGTGGGCTCACTCCACCAATTATCACGTGAATGAGCTTTGTATGGAGCACACACACACACACACACACACACACACACACACACACACACACACACACACACACATTCACACACCATTCACACACCATTCACACACCACACACAGCATTTAACAAAGACCCAAACAAAAGACAGTCATTCTTATCCATACCGGCGTTTCCCTCTCACCATCTCAATTTTGCCCATAGCCATACAGATGAATGGGTATCCCGTTACATAACTGGAGAGCAAAATTGAGTCGTTTGTTAATGAGGAAAAGGCTGTACAAAACTTTCCAGTAGAAAACTTCACGAAACACAGTCCAGACACAAAAAATAGCTTTCTTACAGACCCCTACCATACAGCAGCCAAAACTGGCCCGTGAGTGACTTCTTTTGGCCCCCCAAAGTTTTTATCAAAAAATTATAATAATAATATATATATTTTGGGGGGGGGGTTACTTTGTCAACACAGTCATTGTCAACACAGTTATTGTAAATAAAATAAAAATTTGGGCGTGACAATTCCATAAGGATTTGGCAAGAGAACAGAGACAGACTGGCACCCAGGCTAGAGTACTGTCCACACTGACCTGTGGCTAGAATACATGTAATATGGGACCATGGAAATATAATCTAGATTATTTTTCTATGTATGTGACCAGGTTGCAAAGGTAGAGGGTTACTGTCGACACTGACATGTGGCTACTACAGCATGGGATCATATAAATAGATTGAGGGGACACTCAATATGTCCGAAAGTCCTCCCATTATAGCATAACTGACCTGAATGGGGATGCCTGCTCTATTCATTATAATTCTATGAATTGGCTAAGAGGAGAGAGCGGTGACCTGTCCACACTGACCTGTTGTTGCGGAGATGGTGGTGGGGCCACTCTGCCTGCGTCCCCTCTCAGCAGTCAGGGTGATGGTGTACAACATGCCGGGCGTCAAGTTCCTCATGGTGTACTTGACGTCTCTAGAGAAGGGTGTCACCTCAGCCCTTCGCCCATCGGCTGACACGTACTCCAGCTTGTACTTGTCAATCTTAGCCACCGGCTTCTGCCACACCAGAACCATCTCAGTCTCAGAGGAAGACTCCACCTCCAGGTTCTTAGGAGCATCCAACGCTGAAGAGAAGAACATTGAAGGAGAATATATAATATAGAAGGAGAATATAGAAGGAGAATATAGAATATAGAAGAGTATAGAATATAGTAGGAGAATATAGAATATTGAAGGAAAATATAGAATATAGAAGAAGGAATATAGAACAAAGAAGGAGAGTATAGAATGTAGAAGAAGAACATAGAATAAAGAAGGAGAATATAGAAGGAAATACAGAATATAGAAGGAGAATATAGAATATACAAGGAGAATATAGAAGGAAAATATAGAATATACAAGGAGAATATAGAATATAGAAGGAGAATATAGGAGAGTATAGAATATAGAAGGAGAGTATATTTCAAATAGTGCAAGGCAAATAGTCGAATGTGGGTTATTTTTAGTACATTATTACTACAATCCATGATCGTAAACAAAAACAATGTATTTATTTATAATACAGAAAAAGGTCATAGCTCTCACCTGTAACAGCATTGGTGGTGGTAGGAAGGCTCTCACGCTCACTCTTCACGGCTGTCACTCCCATCCCATACTCTGTCCCAGCTCTCAGGCCTACACAACACACAGACGAAGAACACTTATCGTACCGGATGTATGCAAACAGAGCATGAGAACAAAAACATGGTATTTGTATTTTTAATATCAGAAAATGTATCAATGAAACAATATGTTTAAAGTTTTATATTAAAACACCCAGCTGTTTGCAGGTGAAAAAGACCGAAGCTCTTCAAGGCCTTAATTGCCTAATAGATTGCAGCATGATTGGGTTTATTTTCAGCCTCTTCATTTTGGAACCTCTATCTGCTCTGATTGATCTAGAAGAGGTGCTATATGGGGCAGAAACAACATTTGCTATGATATAAGAGGCTTTGAGATCCTTTTAGTCCGGCTATGTGGCCGCCCTGCGCGTTGCAATTAAGAGCCCTCAGTCCAACGGCCTTCATTTCCTTTATTAACTCCCACAGAGGTCACTAGGCAACCAGGCACAAGAAGCATGAAATTACACCTAACGCAGAGGAAACTCATTATCAATAAAATCACAAGCGTGAAGGCAATTACAGATAATAACTGTGTGAAAAAAGTGCTGAGGTTTGTGAGGAGCGGAGGGGGACCGGGGGAGACCGGGGGGAGGGGGACCGGGGGAGGCCAGTCAGCTGAATAGAAGCATTGGATGCATCCCAAATGGCACCTTATTCCATATATAGTGCACTACTTCTGACCAGGGCCCATAGTCAGATGGTCCCTGATCAAAAGTAGTGCACTATATAGGGAATAGGATGGCATTTTGGGACACAGGCAATGCCTTATTTACAGGGGATGGGTCTCCCAAGGACAAAGAACGAGCCCCAGACAAAGACACTATTACCCGTTTGGAACTTTTTTTCTTTTTGTCTCAGCCAGGGAGCCTAATCCATTGATGCAGTGGCACATGGTTTACAGAAAGAGTCTGTCCGCCCGCCTGACTCAAAACATGGAGTATAATGGGAACCGGTGCAGGAGGATAAAAATAGGCCCTCCCTGCATTTCTTGTTAAACCAGGATGAATCTCACATTGAAGTAGTAGTGTTATTCCATTTAAGGCCTGAATGCAATCTCCCTTGAGCTGTTTTCTAATAAAGTGGGGGTCTTTTGTGGCCGGACAAACGTTTCCCGACAGAAAAACAAAGCAGCCCATTTGTAAATAAGTGTTTTGAATTTAATAATGACAATTTAGAAGGAGGGCCGCAAACGCTTGGCAGCAGAACAGTTGGCAGAGCGAGGCTGCCGTTTACATTGAAAAACAATATACACTATATATACAGCAATATGTGGACACCCCTTCAAATGAGTAGATTCAGCTATTTCAGCCACGCCCATTGCTGACAGGTGTATAACATCGAGCACACAGCAATGCAATCTCCATAGACAAATATTGGCAGTAGAATGGCCTTACTGAAGAGCTCAGTGACTTTCAACGTGGCACTGTCAAAGGATGCCACCTTTCCAACAAGTTAGTTCGTCAAATTTCTGCCCTGCTAGAGCTGCCCCGGTCAACGTAAGTGCTGTTTTTGTGAATTGGAAACGTCTAGAAGCAACAATGGCTAAGCCGCAAAGTGGGAGGCCACACAAGCTCACAGAACGTGACTGGCGAGTGCTGAAGTGCGTAGTGCGTAAAAAAACGCCTGTCCTCAGTTGCAATACTCACTACTGAGTTCCAAACTGCCTGTGGAAGCAACGTCAGCACAAGAACTGTTCGTCGGAAGCTTCATGAAACGGGTTTCCATGGCCGAGCAGCCGCACACAAGCCTAAGATGACCATGTGCAATGCCAGGCGTTGGCTGGAGTGGTGGAAACGTGTTCTCTGGAGTAATGAACCACTCTTCACCATCTGGCAGTCCGATGGACGAATCTGGGTTTGGCGGATGCCAGGAGAACGCTACCTGCCACAATGCATAGTGCCAACTGTAAAGTTTGGTGGAGGAGGAATAATGGTCTGGGGCTTTTTCATGGTTTGGGCTAGGCCCCTTAGATCCAGTGAAGGGAAATCGTAAGGCTACAGCATACCACGACGAGTCTGTGCTTCCAACATTGTGGCAACATTTTTGGGAAGGCCCTTTCCTGTTTCAGCATGACAATGGCCCCGTGCACAAAGCGAGGTGCATACAGAAATGTTTTGTCAAGATCAGTATGGAAAACTTGACTGGCCTGCACAGAGCCCAGACCTCAATCCCATCGAACACCTTTGGGATGAATTGGAACGCCGACTGCGAGCCAGGCCTAATTGCGCAACATCAGTCCTGACCTCACTAATGCTCTTGTGGCTGAATGGAAGCAAGTACCCGCAACAATTTTCCAACATCTAGTGGAAAGCCTT
Source organism: Salvelinus fontinalis (assembly GCF_029448725.1). Lineage (NCBI taxonomy): Eukaryota > Metazoa > Chordata > Actinopteri > Salmoniformes > Salmonidae > Salvelinus > Salvelinus fontinalis. The sequence continues at coordinate 30,813,816 of NC_074692.1, read as the reverse complement.
CCCAGAAGAGTGGAGGCTGTTATAACAGCAAAGGGGGACCAACTCCATATGAATGCCCATGATTTTGGAATGAGATGTTCTACGAGCAGGTGTCCCCATACTTTTGGTCATGTAGTGTATATTAATTTACACAAGGACAGGATGGTTGTTTTATAGCTGTTCTCACATTGATTTATTTTAAGAGGTAACAACAAAAGTATCTAAAAACTGAAAAAGCCCAGATATTACACAACACCACCACCAAAAGCATCCTGTTATAACTAGACTAGTGGAGGGGTTCTGTCTTACCAGTGATCTTGAACAAAGGAGAAGGAACAGTGCCCCTACCTTGCTCTACTACCAAGGTGCATGAACTGAGGAGCAAATGGAAGGGAATAGGACATTCTTGGAAGAGGAACTCTTGGAGGGCAGTAGGAGTTGATAAAAACACATAGTTATTGATATAACTAACGCGTTTCAGCCCTTACAGTTCATCAGGGTTTTACAGACATGTAGTAAAATGAGATCACTTACCACTGATCTTGGCCTGGGTAGTGTCCAGGGGTCCGGTAGGGAACAGCAGCTCTCCATGGTCTCCTCCAGAGAGGGGGCCATATTTGATGCGGTAGTTGTCTACTTGAGCCTGGCTGTTCTTCCACTCCAGAGTAATGCTGTCGTCAGTCAGCTCTACCGTCTGCAGGTCCCGCGGGGCATCCAGGTCTGGAACACATCCAGTCATAGATCAGGCAGGGGGGAATGTCATGATCCCCTTGCAAATACAATACGATGTGTGGTCCAGACCCCAGTTGAGAACAGACCACCACTTTTTATCGCCTGTTAGTATATTTGCCTAGGATGTAGCCCCCTAGGCAAAATTACTTTGACACCCCTGGCCTAGCAGATCAAAGGTACTGGACAGTTTTTTTATCTCTTTTTTAAGCTTATTGGATGTTTATTTTAATCTAATCTACATGTATAACAGCTAAAGGGTCAGACATGAACATATAAACATTTCACTAATCAACATTACCTTTATTCTAATCAAAGACCCAGAAAACAAATTATTACATATCCATCATTTTGATATTGTGCTGTTTAAAGGGTTGCACACTTCCAACCACTTTCCCCAAATTCCCGTGTTTTCCAGAAATCCCAGTTGAAGGATTTCCAGATTTCCTGCTTATTCCCACCCCATTCTAGGTTTTTCCAGATTTCCTGCTTATTCCCACCCGATTCTAGGTTTTTCCAGATTTCCTGCTTATTCCCACCCCATTCTAGGTTTTTCCAGATTTCCTGCTTATTCCCACCCCATTCTAGGTTTTTCCAGATTTCCTGCTTATTCCCACCCGATTCTAGGTTTTTCCAGATTTCCTGCTTATTCCCACCCCATTCTAGGTTTTTCCAGATGTCCTGCTTATTCCCACCCCATTCTAGGTTTTTCCAGATGTCCTGCTTATTCCCACCCGATTCTAGGTTTTTCCAGATTTCCTGCTTATTCCCACCCCATTCTAGGTTTTTCCAGATTTCCTGCTTATTCCCACCCCATTCTAGGTTTTTCCAGATTTCCTGCTTATTCCCACCCCATTCTAGGTTTTTCCAGATTTCCTGCTTATTCCCACCCCATTCTATGTTTTTCCAGATTTCCTGCTTATTCCCACCCCATTCTAGGTTTTTCCAGATTTCCTGATTATTCCCACCCCATTCTAGGTTTTTCCAGATTTCCTGCTTATTCCCACCCCATTCTAGGTTTTTCCAGATTTCCTGCTTATTCCCACCTCATTCTAGGTTTTTCCAGAAATCCCAGTTGGAGCATTCATGGATATCCTGTTTATTCCCTCCTGATTCCAGACTCCTTCTGCCTATCCAAGGACGTCAGAGAACAAAAATCAGTTAACCACCTAACTGAGGAACTCAATTTAACCTTGCGCAATACCCAAGATGCAGTTGCACCCCTAAAAATGAAAACATTTGTCATAAGAAACTAGCTCCCTGGTATACAGAAAATACCCGAGCTCTGAAGCAAGCTTCCAGAAAATTGGAACGGAAATGGCGCCACACCAAACTGGAAGTCTTCCGACTAGCTTGGAAAGACAGTACCGTGCAGTATCGAAGAGCCCTCACTGCTGCTCGATCATCCTACTTTTCCAACTTAATTGAGGAAAATAAGAACAATCCAAAATTTATTTTTGATACTGTTGCAAAGCTAACTACAAAGCAGCATTCCCCAAGAGAGGATGGCTTTCACTTCAGCAGTAATAAATTCATGAACTTCTTTGAGGAAAAGATCATGATCATTAGAAAGCAAATTACGGACTCCTCTTTAAATCTGCGTATTTCTCCAGGGCTTAGCTGTCCTGGATCTGCACAGCTCTGCCAGGGCCTGGGATCGGGAGAGACACTTAAGTGTTTTAGTACTATATCTCTTGACACAATGATGAAAATAATCATGGCCTCTAAACCTTCAAGCTGCATACTGGATCCTATTCCTACTAAACTACTGAAAGAGCTGCTTCCTGTGCTTGGCCCTCCTATGTTGAACATAATAAACGGCTCTCTATCCACCGGATGTGTACCAAACACACTAAAAGTGGCAGTAATAAAGCCTCTCTTGAAAAAGCCAAACCTTGACCCGGAAAATATAAAAAACTATCGGCCTATATCGAATCTTCCATTCCTCTCAAAACATTTTGAAAAGCTGTTGCGCAGCAACTCACTGCCTTCCTGAAGACAAACAATGTATACGAAATGCTTCAGTCTGGTTTTAGACCCCATCATAGCACTGAGACTGCACTTGTGAAGGTGGTAAATGACCTTTTAATGGCGTCAGACCTAGGCTCTGCATCGGTCCTCGTGCTACTAGACCTTAGTGCTGCCTTTGACACCATCGATCACCACATTCTTTTGGAGAGACTGGAAACCCAAATTGGTCTACACGGACAAGTTCTGGCCTGGTTTAGATCTTATCTGTCGGAAAGATATCAGTTTGTCTCTGTGAATGGTTTGTCCTCTGACAAATCAACTGTACATTTCGGTGTTCCTCAAGGTTCCGTTTTAGGACCACTATTGTTTTCACTATATATTTGACCTCTTGGGGATGTTATTCGAAAACATAATGTTTACTATGACTGCTATGCGGATGACACACAGCTGTACATTTCAATGAAACATGGCGAAGCCCCAAAATTGCCCTCGCTAGAAGCTTGTGTTTCAGACATAAGGAAGTGGATGGCTGAAAACTTTCTACTTTTAAACTCGGACAAAACAGAGATGCTTGTTCTAGATCCCAAGAAACAAAGAGATCTTCTGTTAAATCTGACAATTAATCTTGATGGTTGTAAAGTCGTCTCAAATAAAACTGTGAAGGACCTCGGCGTTACTCTTGACCCTGATCTCTCTTTTGACGAACATATCAAGACTGTTTCAAGGACAGCTTTTTTCCATCTACGTAACATTGCAAAAATCTGAAATTTTCTGTCCAAAAATGATGCAGAAAAATTAATCCATGCATTTGTTACTTCTAGGCTAGACTACTGCAATGCTCTACTTTCCGGCTACCCGGATAAAGCACTAAATAAACTTCAGTTAGTGCTAAATACGGCTGCTAGAATCCTGACTAGAACCAAGAAATTTGATCATATTACTCCAGTGCTAGCTTCCCAACACTGGCTTCCTGTTAAGGCAAGGGCTGATTTCAAGGTTTTACTGTTAACCTATAAAGCGTTACATGGGCTTGCTCCTACCTATCTTTCCGAGTTGGTCCTGCCATACATACCTACACGTACGCTACGGTAACAAGACGCAGGCCTCCTAATCGTCCCTAGAATTTCTAAGCAAACAGCTGGAGGCAGGGCTTTCTCCTATAGATCTACATTTTTATGGAATGGTCTGCCTACCCATGTGAGAGACGCAGACTCGATCTCAACCTTTAAGTCTTTACTGAAGACTTATCTCTTCAGTAGGTCATATGGTTGAGTGTAGTCTGGCCCAGGAGTGTGAAGGTGAACGGAAAGGCTCTGGAGCAACGAACCGCCCTTGCTGTCTCTGCCTGGCCGGTTCCCCTCCACTGGGATTCTCTACCTCTAACCCTATTACAGGGGCTGAGTCACTGGCTTACTGGTGCTCTTTCATGCCGTCCCTAGGAGGGGTGTGTCACTTGAGTGGGTTGAGTTACTGACGTGATCTTCCTGTCTGGGTTGGCGCCCCCCCTTGGTTTGTGCTGTGGTGGAGATCTTTGTGGGCTATACTCGGCCTTGTCTCAGGATTGTAAGTTGGTGGCTGAAGATAACCCTCTAGTGGTGCGGGGGCTGTGCTTTGGCAAAGTGGGTGGGGTTATATCCTTCCTGTTTGGCCCTGTCCGGGGGTATCATCGGATGGGGCCACAGTGTCTCCTGACCCCTCCTGTCTCAGCCTCCAGTATTTATGCTGCAGTAGTTTGTGTCGGGGGCTAGGGCCAGTTGGTTATTTCTGGAGTACTTCTCCTGTCTTATCCAGTGTCCTGTGGGAATTTAAGTATGCTCTCTCTAATTCTCTCCTTCTCTCTTTCTTTCTCTCTCTCGGAGGACCTGAGCCCTAGGACCATACGTCAGGACTACTGGGCATGATGACTCCTTGCTGTCCCCAGTCCACCTGGCCTTGCTGCTGTCCCAGTTTCAACTGTTCTGCCTGCAGTTATGGAACCTCTACCTGTCCCAGACCTGCTGTTTTCAACTCTTAATGATCGGCTATGAAAAGCCAACTGACATTTATTCCTGATTATTATTTGACCATGCTTGTCATTTATGAACATTTTGAACATCTTGGCCATGTTCTGTTATAATCTCCACCTGGCACAGCCAGAAGAGGACTGGCCACACCTCATAGCCTGGTTCCTCTCTAGGTTTCTTCCTAGGTTTTGGCCTTTCTATGGAGTTTTTCCTAGCCAACGTGCTTCTACACCTGCATTGCTTGCTGTTTGGGGTTTTAGGCTGGGTTTCTGTACAGCACTTTGAGATATTAGCTGATGTACGAAGGGCTATATAAAATAAACTTAATTGATTGATTGATTGATTGATTATAAGACTTCTGGAAAACTTTTGCAACCCTAGTGTTGTATAGTTTGCTTGTCCCTAATGGGCCCTGGTGCACTATAAGTGGAATAGGGTGCCAAATGGGATACAACTCTTGTCTTACCTGTTAGGAAGGTCTCAGACACAGGCACGCTGGTCATCTCTCCCCTCTTGGCCATGAGAGACACCTCATACTCTGTGTCAGGGTTCAGGCTGCCCAGGTGGTGCTGTGTGTCGCTAGAGGACAGCTCCACTGTATTCCTGTCTGAGGGGTTGTCGCTGGGCCCATAGGACACTCTCACTCCATCCACCATGGCCACCGGCAGGAACCAGGTCACCAGCGCTGTGGTGTCCGTTACATCACGCAAATTCACCTCTCTAGGAGAATCGATCTCTGGGGAGAGAGGAGGTGGGGGGTGTGAATACAGGGTGCTATATGAATACAGCTCTATGGTACTTGGTCAAATGTATTGCACTATATAGGGAATAGGGTGCAGTTTGGGTCGCATCCCAGGACTGAGAACATTTAGTTAGCATTCATTATATTTTTCATGTAGAGCAGTTTCCTAAACTCAGTCCTCGGGACCCCAGGTGGTGCCCATTTTGTTTTTTGTCGTAACACTACACAGCTGATTCAAATGATCAAACGTTGATGATTAGTTGATTATTTGAATCAGCTGTGTAGTGCTAGGGTTCTTTTATGCATCCATGCATGACGTTATTCATGTAAGTACAGATCAAAACCCAGAGCATGAAAGGCACTTTCCCTAGATTATGATGGAATTGATTTGTCACAATTAGCAACTTCAGGAAAGTCAATCTTCTGCAGAAGAAATATAAAACAGGGAATCTGTGCTGGAGCTTAACATAGATTTAACCCCCAATGAGATTGGCTGGCTGTGTGTGTGTGTGTGTGTGTGTGTGTGTGTGTGTGTGTGTGTGTGTGTGTGTGTGTGTGTGTGTGTGTGTGTGTGTGTGTGTGTGTGTGTGTGTGTGTGTGTGTGTGTGTGTGTGTGTGTGTGTGTGTCCTTCGAGGGATGTGATTGTTTCCTGGGAGGATGATGGCTTCCCATGAGCTGGAGTGGTGCCTCCCTCCCTCCCACACAAACACACACCATGGGGGAGGGGATGTGGGAGAGGATGGGGGAGGGGATCACTCCATGCAATTAGTCCGACAGAATGCTAATCCCACTACACTATGTCTATGTGACTATTAAAACCTACCCTAATCAGAAACTATGGATAGAATGCGGCATTTGCCCAAAGCTGAATGCGCGAGCCATCGCATTCATTGATGGAAAGATGACTAGGAATATGTCCGAATATAAACAGTGTAGTTATTCCCTCCTCAAGGCAATCAAACAAGTGAAATGTTGGTATAGGGACAAACGTAGAGTTGCAATTCAATGGCTCAGACACGAGACGTATGTGGCAGGCAGGTTTACAGGCAGTTACGGACTACAAAAAGAAACCCAGCCACGTCACGGACACCGACGTCTTGCTTCCAGAAAAACTAAAAACCATTGCCCGCATTGAGTATAATACAGTGCCACCGACGTGGCCCGCTACCAAGGACTGTGGGCCCCCCTCTCCTTCTCCGTGGCCGACGTGAGTAAGACATTTAAACGTGTTAACCCTCGCAAGGCTGCTGGCCCAGACGGCGTCCTTAGCCGTGTCCTCAGAGCATGAGCAAACCAGCTGGCTGGTGTGTTTACGGACATATTCAATTGCTCCCTATCCCAGTCTGCTGTACCTACATGCTTCAAGATGGCTACCATTGTTCCTATACCCAAGAAGGCAAAGATAACTGAACTAAATCACTATCGCGTCGTAGCACTCACCTCTGTCATCATGAAGTGCTTTGAGAGACAAGTCAAGGATCATATCACCTCCACCTTCCCTGTCAGCCTAGACCCACTTCAGTTTGCATACCACTCCAACAGGTCCACAGACGATGCAATCGCCATCACACCGCACACTGCCCTATCCCATCTGGACAAGAGGAATACCTATGTAAGCATGTTGTTCATTGACTACAGCTCAGCAATCAACACCATAGTACCCTCCAAGCTCGTCATTAAGCTTGAGGCCCTGGGTTTCAACCCCGCCCTGTGCAATTGGATCCTGGACTTTCTGACAGGCCACCCCCAGGTAGGAAACAACATCTCCACTTCACTGATCCTCAACACTGCGGCCCCACAAGGGTGCATGCTCAGCCCCGTCCTGTACTCCCTGTTCACCCATGACTGCGTGGCCATGCACGCCTCCAACTCAATCATCAAGTTTGCAGACGACAAAACAGTAGCGGGCATGATTACCAACAACGACGAGACAGCCTACAGGGAGGAGGTGGAGGCACTTGGAGTGTGGTGTCAGGAAAACAACATCTAACTTAACGTCAACAAAACAAAGGAGATGATCGTGGACTTCAGGAAACAGCAGAGGAAGCACCCCAGCCTACAGGGAGGAGGTGAGGGCACTTGGAGTGTGGTGTCAGGAAAACAACCTGTCACTCAACGTCAACAAAACAAAGGAGATGATCGTGGACTTCAGGAAACAGCAGAGAGAGCACTCCTCCATCCACATCGACGGAACAGTAGTGGCGAAGGTGGAAAGTTTTAAGTTCCTCGGCATACACATCACGGACAAACTGAAATGGTCCACCCACACAGACAGTGTGGTGAAGAAGGATCAACAAGAGGCTGAAGAATTTTGGCTTGTCACCTAAAACCCTCACAAACGTTTACAGATGCGCAAATCAGAGCATCCTGTCGGGCTGTATCACTGCCTGGTTTGGCAACGGCGGCGCTCTCAACCGCAAGACTCTCAAGAGGGTGGTGCGGTCAGCACAACACATCACCAGGAGCAAACTACCTCCCCTCCAGGACACCTACAGTACTCGATGTCACAAGGAAGGCAAAAAAGATAATCAAGGACAACCACCACCCATCCCACTGCCTGTTCACCCCGCTATCATCCAGAAGGCGAGATCAGTACAGGTGCATCAAAGCACGGACCGAGAGACTGAAAAACAGTTTCTATCTCAAGGCCATCAAACTGTTAAACAGCCATCATTAACACAGAGAGGCTGCTGCCTACATACAGACTCAAATCATTAGCCACTTTAATAAATGCATCACTAGTCACCTAAAAAGATGACACTTTAATAATGTTTACATGTCTTACATTACTCATCTCATATGTATATACTGTATTTTATACCATCTATTGCATCTTGCCAATGCCGCTTGGCCATCGCTCATCCATATATTTATTTGTACATATTCTTATTCCATCCCTTTACATTTGTGTATTAGGTAATTGTGAAATTGTTAGATTACTTGTTAGATATTGTTGCACTGTCGGAACTAGTAGCACAAGCATTTCGCTACACTTACATTAGCATCTGCTAACCATGTGTATGTGACCAATAAAATTTGATTTGATTTGATTTGATGTGGCGTGAGTCTGTGTGTTTTAATGGCAGACATAGAGAGGCCTTGAGCTACATGGAGATCTAGGTAACATAATCCCAGGGCTGTTGTGTAAAAGTATGTTTGTGTGTGTTTATGTGTATGTGTATGTGTGTGTGTGTACGTGCGTGTGCGAGCATCTGTGTGCACGCATGTGTGCAAGCATGCATGTGTGTGCGGTGTGTGTATGCGTGTCTCAGGTTCCAATGTTCAACAGCTCAACAGCTCCATAAACTTTAGACACGGACATGCTAGTCCAATAGTGTCAGTCAACGCTATAATGTACAAACTACCCTCCGATAAAGAGGAAGTGGGGCGTATAAGAGGAGAATGTCAGGTAGCTAGTGGCTTAGTTCTGTTTACTCTGGCAAAGCGAATGCATTTTTCAAACCATAAATAAGCAGAGAGAGCCTGACCTTGAATTGGGATGGAGGTGAGGCAATAAAAGTTAGTACAGAAACCTGTGAAGAACATTTGCTTCAGCATATTGAAATCTCTTTACTCTGATTTGTTGAAAGAGAACTCTTGCAAGGGCAGGCGTGAAAGCTCCCAGTCTGTTCAGCTCCCATGTCAGAGCTGGAATGTTCGATTCAAAAATATGAGCTGGCGCACACCCAGAAAAAAATAGTTTGTGTGGAGGTGCTGACTAACGGCGGATGAACAATAAACTATCAAAATAAAGAACGTCGCATACTCCATTTATAATCTCCCAGCAATAACGGGTATTTACCAACGTTTCGGGATCACTGTGCCTTCCTCAGGGTAATGTCATGAATACTTGAACCAGGTTATGTAGACAAACAGTGCAGTTAGTGCAACCAATGACAATATTGAGGGGTGTGTCAAAATGATTAAGTAATTTAAAATAAATTTGTGAAACTGTTAAAAAATAGTATATAGCATATTAAATATATTACTCTATTGTTATCATATAGAAACATAATGGAATATTGTACATCAGATTAGCATCAACATACGTTATTTCATTCAATTTCACATAATCATTTTGTATTTAATTTCATATTTGTTACATGTAATCTTTTGGTTCAACCTTAATGTTTAATGACCATCATCAAACAGGGGGAACATATTAGGTGTACTCTAAATCACAAAAAAATAAGTTTAATTTTTATGTGTGAGATTTCCCGAGATACCAACTTTCTATACAGTCGCGAAATTACACAAACAAGTGTCTCCTCCCCCAGGTAGACCCATTGTAGCAGCAATCGACTCTGTGACATCCAACATTTCCACATTTGTGGATTACCACATTAAATCGATGGTTGAGAATTCCCATCTTAGGTCAAAGACACTAGTCACATGATCTCATTGATAGAGGGCTTAGGAAGGATACCAGAGGGCACCCTGCTGGCCACTTTTGATGTGGAGAGCTTGTACACTAACATCCCACACACTGGAGACTTGCAGGTGCTACAACACTTCCTTCAGCAGAGAGACTACCCTTGCTCCATCCAATGATCGCATCTTACAACTTACTGAACTGGTATTATCCAATAACTACTTTGTCTTTGAGTCAGACTTTTTCCTTCAAACTCGGGGTGTAGCCGTGGGCTCCCCTTTTCTCCCCAACTATGCAAACCTGTATGTGGGACAATTTGAAGAAGCATTCCTTTATAAAACAGAGACACCCCTTACTTTATAAAATCCTCCTATGGAAGAGATGCATAGATGATGTCTTTGTGCTCTGGGAAGGAAGTCAGCATCAACTAAATGAATTCCAAACTCTACTAAACGAGAGCTCTGAATATCTCAAATTCACCATACAGACTGATGAGAGAAAGATAAACTAACTGGACTTATGGATCATCAAAGAGAATGATGCATTACACACAGACTTATACACAAAGCCCACAGATCGCAATACCTTGCTATGTGTGGATAGTATGCATCCCCTTCCCCTCTAGAATGGTCTACCATATAGTCAGTTACGCAGGGTTAAACAAATCTGTGGCCACCAGTCAGATTTTGATAGAACGCAAAAAAATGACAGATAAATTCAAAATGAGAGGATACAAGGACAAAACTCTTGATGCTGCAATGATGAAAATATCTCAAACACCAAGAGAGGAATTACTAAAAACTCAACGCAACCGTCTTTTGTACTCAGTACAGGAAGGGTTCGGAGAAAATTAAAGCAATCCTGAAAAAGCACTGGCACCCCCACTGGTGGTCAATAAGCATGGTTGCAATATTGGAGAAAGTTTGGTGAGATCTGACATGCCCCCTGAGCCTGCTCAGACACTCTTGACACCTATCCCAAATGGGAACTACAAATGTGGCTCATGCGCACAATGCAATAGCACTATAAAAAAGTATTTCTTCAGACACCCACATACAGGTCGAAAGATCCTTGTTAGGGGTGCATCTCATGCAAGACCAAGGGAGTAATCTGTCTCATCACCTGTCCATGTGGAAAAGCCTACAAAGGGAGGCTTACTGGATATCCTATCTGAAAACATTGTCCTGTAGTTTTCTGAATATTGACTTTGATCTCAGGCCCTTCTTATGAACAAAATGTTTCCTTTATGAACAAGTCTTATAAATGTATATATATTTCTACAGCTTGTTAGAGTACACCTAATATGTTCCCCCTGTTTGATGATGCTCATTGTACATTAAGGTTGAACCAAAAGATAACATGTAACAAATATTAAATGAAATAAAAAAATGATTATGTGAAATTGAATGAAATAACGTATGTTGATGCTAATCTGATGTACAATATTCCATTATATTTCTATATGATAACAATAGCGTAATATATTTAATATGCCATATATTATTTTTTAACAGTTTCACAAATTAATTTAAATGAACTTAATCATTTGGACGCACCCTTCACCACAGTCATTGGTTACACTAACTGCACTGTTTGTCTACATAACCTGGTTCAAGTATTCATGACATTACCCTGAGGAAGGCACAGTGATGCCGAAACGTTGGTAAATACCCATAAAATTGCTGGGAGATTATACATGGAGTGTGCGACTTTCTTTATTTTGATAGTTTAGGGCTGGAATGTTCCAGAAAGCTTTTTTTTCTAAATGACAATAACACACCATTCTCCATGACTATTCTTTAATGTGTTGGTAGTGCAGTATATTTGAACCTCCCCTCGAGCCACCTAAAAATAGCTTAGCTAGTGAGAGGGTTAGAGATGTATAGTTTCAACACAAAAACCTGTTGTTATATTGATCCCATAAAAGCCATTAGCCCTTATAGCAGCAGCATTATGGAGATATGATTTCCTCATAAATGTTAACCAGCCGAGGGGGTAGGGATGGCTTTTTAATGCCTCTGGTAAATCAAGACGTTGCCATGAAAAGTGACAAGCTAATCACTCAATATTGGCACTTCTGGATGCCTTGGATAGACTGTCCAGCTGCATCCCAAATGGATGCACTATAAAGGAAATAGGGTGCCATTTGGAACACACTCACAGAGCTGCAGCAGAGCGGATATTCAATAGAGACACCTATTGAATCAAGTTGACAATGTGTTTCTGTGTGTAACTATGACAGCTGTAAGCTGCTTCTGAGTCTGTGTGTATTGCTGGAAATCATGTCTTTTAAATCTCCAGCAGGCGGTCAGAATGGCGTAGAAGGGGTTTACGGATTATATCCAATGCAAATATGTCATGAATAAAAGGATTACAGAACACTTGAGGTTGGCAAGAAATAGTTCATCATATTTTTAAATAGTTATTTAATTTACTTGTTTTATTGCGCGACAAGCTACCATCTACGCAGATTCAACATTCAGGTTCATTTTCCAACTGAAAGATATGGGCCTGGAGGAGCAAATTATTGTCCTACAAAACAAGTGAATAGAACTCTATAAGTGCTGTATGTGTGTACTCACTTGTGAAAACGCTCTTGCGTGCTGCAGGTCCGCTGGTGTTGTTCTTCACCACCTCCAGTTTGACCTCGTACTCCTGACCAGGTCCCAGCCCAGACTGCTCGAACATGGTGTCAGGGCTGCCAAGGGAGTTCAGAATCTCCCCATTCTCCTCTTTCTGACAACACCAAACAACACCAGTCATTAAAATGGCATGGCATGTTTTATGACACACTTCACCTTGAGGATCAATAAAGTACCCGTCTATCTAGTGTATCTACCGTTACCCACCTAAAGTCAAGGTTAGCTTTGGGCTGATTCCCAAAACGGCACCCTAGTCACTATTTTCCCAGGGCCCCTCTGGTCAAAAGTAGAGCACTTTATAGTGGATGGGGTGCTATTTGGGACATAGTCTTGGTGTGGGAATAGGGCAGCCAAATCGTACTCAGAGGATTCTGTCTGTGATTGTTAAACTACTGTAAGGATGTGGGGGGGAACTGAATGTAATGAACTGTGGCTTTCATGTCCTTGGGATACTTCTCATAGGCTTTGGAAAAGAAAGAACAAAGCATTCAGAAACAATAATGGTTCTGTGCCTCATTGCTGCAGTACATGGCCATTAGAGCTGTCAACAGAAGCCTCGCAGAACATTTAGTCACATTTAACCGCTGACTTAGAGACTTGAATACGGGCTCTGCTACATTATTTCCACAGGATACTCTGGTTCGCATAGTATTTGTCCCAAATGGCGCACAACACCCTATTCCCTATACAGTACACTACTTTTGACCAGAAACTATAGACCCATAGGCTTCTGGTCAAAAGTAATGCACCATATTGGGAAAAGTGTGCCATTTAGAACACAAACACACAAAGCAAGGGCAATTACTGAAGCTAGGAGTGGGTCTGTCTGTCCTTTCATGGGGCGGTGTATGGTTTCGACCACAGGAAAGTGGGGATAATGATAGGCCTTTGGCGTCTGAAGATCTCAGCCTCCTACATGTGGAATATGTAGAGACAGATCCATTAACAACATAATGCACCATGGGAGACGAGGGAGAGGCCTGTTCCTCACTCAGATTGTCTGAAGGCGAGAGGTCTACTACTAGTAACTCAGTGTTTCTATAGATGAGAGGTCTACTACTGATAACTCAGTGTTTCTATAGATGAGAGGTCTACTACTAGTAACTCAGTGTTTCTATAGATGAAGAGTCTACTACTGATAACTCAGTGTTTCTATAGATGAGAGGTCTACTACTAGTAACTCAGTGTTTCTATAGATGAGAGGTCTACTGCTGATAACTCAGTGTTTCTATAGATGAAGAGTCTACTACTGATAACTCAGTGTTTCTATAGATGAAGAGTCTACTACTAGTAACTCAGTGTTTCTATAGATGAGAGGTCTACTACTAGTAACTCAGTGTTTCTATAGATGAGAGGTCTACTACTAGTAACTCAGTGTTTCTATAGATGAGAGGTCTACTACTGATAACTCAGTGTTTCTATAGATGAGAGGTCTACTACTAGTAACTCAGTGTTTCTATAGATGAGAGGTCTACTAACAGTAACTCAGTGTTTCTATAGATGAGAGGTCTACTACTGATAACTCAGTGTTTCTATAGATGAGAGGTATACTACTGGTAACTCAGTGTTTCTATAGATGAGAGGTCTACTACTAGTAACTCAGTGTTTCTATAGATGAGAGGTATACTACTGGTAACTCAGTGTTTCTATAGATGAGAGGTCTACTACTAGTAACTCAGTGTTTCTATAGATGAGAGGTCTACTACTAATAACTCAGTGTTTCTATAGATGAGAGGTCTACTACTAGTAACTCAGTGTTTCTATAGATGAGAGGTCTACTACTAATAACTCAGTGTTTCTATAGATGAGAGGTCTACTACTAATAACTCAGTGTTTCTATAGATGAGAGGTCTACTACTGATAACTCAGTGTTTCTATAGATGAGAGGTCTACTAACAGTAACTCAGTGTTTCTATAGATGAGAGGTCTACTACTAGTAACTCAGTGTTTCTATAGATGAGAGGTCTACTACTAGTAACTCAGTGTTTCTATAGATGAGAGGTCTACTACTAGTAACTCAGTGTTTCTATAGATGAGAGGTCTACTACTAGTAACTCAGTGTTTCTATAGATGAGAGGTCTACTACTAATAACTCAGTGTTTCTATAGATGAGAGGTCTACTAACAGTAACTCAGTGTTTCTATAGATGAGAGGTCTACTACTAGTAACTCAGTGTTTCTATAGATGAGAGGTCTACTACTAGTAACTCAGTGTTTCTATAGATGAGAGGTCTACTACTAGTAACTCAGTGTTTCTATAGATGAGAGGTCTACTACTGATAACTCAGTGTTTCTATAGATGAGAGGTCTACTACTGATAACTCAGTGTTTCTATAGATTACGGGTCTACTACTGATAACTCAGTGATTCTATAGATGAGAGGTCTACTACTGATATCTCAGTGTTTCTGTTGATGAGAGGTCAACTACTGATAACTCAGTTTTTGTATAGATGAGAGGTCAACTACTAGTAAATCAGTGTTTCTATAGATGAGGGGTCTACTGCTGATAACAGTGTTTGTATAGATGAGGGGTCTACTGCTGATAACTCAGTGTTTGTATAGATGAGGGGTCTACTACTGATAACTCAGTGTTTCTATAGATGAGGGGTCTACTGCTGATAACAGTGTTTGTATAGATGAGGGGTCTACTGCTGATAACTCAGTGTTTGTATAGATGAGGGTCTACTGCTGACAACTTACAGTGTTTCTGAAGATGAGGTTCCAGCCATCAAAGGCGATGTCCAGTGGGTCCCACTGAACCTCTACTGCAGTCTCTCTCACTGATGTGAACTTTAGTCCCTCGGGCTTAGGGAGATCTAATGGGATGAAACTTACAAATTAAACCATGTTTGATGTTCTGTTTACTAAATCAAATCAAAAATGGCACCCTTTTCCCTATATAGTGCACTGCTTTCCATCACAGCCAGCCCTGTGTGTCCTGGTCAATAGTAGTGCACTATATAGGAAATAGGCTGGCTGGTTCCAGTGATGGGTAAATAAAGTGTAACAATCTAGAAGAAAAAGAAAGCACACCTATTTAGGCGAGGTGCTGGCTAACGGAGTAGAAAACTTGAAAATGAACGAGAGCCGCACACTCTAGGAGCTCAGATTCTAAAATGTAACATCCAACGTTTCAACAGCCAACGTTGGATGAAAACAGCTTACATTTTTGCATCTGAGCTCCTAGAGTGTGCGGCTCTCCTTTATTTTTAAATAAAGTGTAACAACATTGAAAAACTACAACATCCCAGGTACAATTAGGGATTTACTTAAATGAGATTAGCAACAGATGTTCACATGAGCCCTGCAATCAATTTGTTGATATAAATTAGATTTTTATTGACTGCCCGTTATGAATGTCACTTTTGCAATACTTCAGATCTGGGAGAGCCGACAAGTCAGGCACCAAAGGTGAGGTAAGGGTGTACGGAGTCCATTTTAGGACAGTCTCAGTCAGCCTTGAGTCTGTCTTATCACGAGTTCCTGGTGAGACTGAGAAGGCCTTAATATGGACACCGTAGAGGGAAATTACAGCTCCGGGCTGAAGTTTCCCCAGTTATAGATCTAGGATCAGCTTACCTTCCGCCAATCTTAACCTTAAACAATAGTGGGTAAATGAAAATCTGACACATGGTGAGAGTCTTCGGTCAACTTTTTACTATTCCTGACTTACGTGTTGCCACTCTGGCACTGACAGGGACACTCCTCTTGTTGCTGAGGACAGCGAAGACACTGATCAGATACTCCACACCAGGCTCCAGCTCACTGATGGTGGCGTTCTTCTGATCCCCAGGCACATGCATGTCCAGCTCCAGGCCTCCAAGGGCGGTGGGCACATATGTGACCAGGTACTCTGCCACCTGCATCTCGTTAGCCCATGACAAGTCCAATGTCTCTGGGGTGACCTCCTGCACTGCCAGGTCCTTGGGTGGAGACACTGGAGAGAATCACAACCACATCATGTTAGGGGATATATTCAGTATAGTAGGTATAATTGTAACAGATTAGTGTTTTTTTATTGTTTATACCATGGACTTTGTTGGGTACGCTTTATAAAATAACAAAATAACACACAACTATGATCCGTATAACAAATGCAAAGGACAATGCCTATGAATCACTTTCAAGTTCAAGTAGTCTTATTGGGCAGGAAAATAAAAATGTCCGGATTTGCTGAACGTAGAATTTCTGTCTGGAAATTTCAGCAGCTACACAACTACACTTCAATGGTGTCACGTTCCTGACCTGTTTTCCTTTTTCTTGTATTTCTTTAGTTGGTCAGGGCGTGAGTTGGGTGGGTTTGTCTATGTTTGATTTTCTATGTTGGGATGTTTGTGTTCGGCCGGGTATGATTCTCAATCAGAGACAGCTCTCAATCGTTGTCCCTGATTGAGAATCATACTTAGGCAGCCTGGGTTTCACGTGTGTTTTGTGGGTGTTTGTTTCCGTGTCTGTGTTTGTTGCACCACACGGTACTGTATCGGTTTATGCACTTCGTTTATTTGTTTTGTAATTCAGTATTCAGTTTCGTTTTAATAAAGCATTATGAACCCTAACCACTCTGCGTATTGGTCCGATCCGTCTCGCCTCGCCTCGTCCCTCGTCCGAGGAAGAATATGACGATAGCCGTTACAAATGGAGTGTGGGCATCGAATAGCATCAATTGCCAAACCCACATTTTTTAAATGTCTCTGATCTGGGGTATTTTGCGGCATCTAACGACATAAATTCGACCAAATCATCAATTCTCCAAGATGACTCCAATAGCCATGGACATTTTCATTTGACATCCACATTAAACAGCAACATTATTTATTCAAAGCAATATAACCAATGTTGTGCAGCCAGAAACTTTAGCATTTAAATGAATGTCATCATGTTGAAATGTTCCTCAAACATATCAGCCATAAACAAATGACATCACATCAAGCGAAACTCCCATCAACCAAAGGATGCGAGATCTCTCTCTCTCTCTGTCTCTTTCTGTTTGTCCAAAATTACAATCTATTTCCTAGTACAGCGATTCTCACCTGGTGGGTCATGACCCAAATATGGGTTGCGAGAGGTTTTGAATGGGTAGGGAGTTTGAGTAAACATTTTTATTTTACATTTTTTATGAAAAATACTCCAGTCTTAAAATTCAACTAAAAACCAGGTAGAAAGTTTGTAGAAATGATAATGAACCTAATTTTTTTAAAAATGTAATATTTTTCTTTAATCACAGTATCTTCAATATAGAGCTATTAGCAGAGCTATTTCGAGGATTTGGTTGATTTTGTGGTCTCAAACCAGTGAGCTTAACATTCCTCATGCAGAATATGGGCTAAATTAAATGAATGACAATGAAAGGTGGGACTGCTGTTCCCTTTTCATATAACTAGTACACTTACTATCAATATAGCATTCAAAATAGTTTTCCAGATTGCATTTTAGCCCCCCCAAAAAAATTCTATTAGATTGCGACTGAGACAACCTGGTTCAATTTGGGTTCTGAGGCAAAACCAGTTGAGAACCACTGCCCTAATACACTACTTTTGACCAGAGCCCTATTGGCCCTAGTCAAAAGTAGTCCACTATAAAGGGAATAGGGTGCCATTTGGGGTTCATCTTCGGTTCCTTACCCCCAGAGCAGTCCTCTCCGATGAAACCTTCGTTACACAGACACACTCCATCCATACATCTCCCCTGGTCCTCGCAGTCACCTGGACAGGTCAGCACAGAGCAGTCCAGGCCCTGGAATCCATCGAAGCACACACAGGTCCCGTCTACGCAATAGCCCCTCTCCAGGCAGTTGTTGGGACATGTCTTCTCACTGCAGTCCTCCCCAGCAAAGCCTTTGTTGCACACACACTGGCCGTTAACACAGTGCCCACGGTTCAGACAGTTGTTGGGACAAGTCAGCTCGCTGCAGTCTTTGCTTGTGAAGCCAATGAAGCACACGCACGTGCCGTCAACACACTCGCCGCGTCCCAGGCAGTCTTTGGGGCAGGTCTTGATGCTGCAGTCGTCCCCGGCGAAGCCTTTACTGCACACACACTGTCCATTCAAACAGCGGCCTCGGTTCAGACACGTCATGGGGCAGGAGATTTCAGAGCAGTCGTCACCCTCGAATCCTACATTGCAGACACACTCTCCATTGACACACTGGCCTCTGTTGCTGCAGTTGTCTGGGCAAGACAGGATGGAACAGTCCACTCCCTCGAAGCCTGGGTCGCAGATGCACCTCCCGTTGAAGCAATGGCCTTTCTCAGTACAATCGTTGGGGCAGGTGAGCTTGGAGCAGTCTTCGCCGCTGTAGCCAGAGTGACACACACATTGGCCGTCGACACACATCCCACGGTTGTTACAGTTGCTGGGGCAGGTGAGTTCCCCACAGTCATCCCCGGTGAAGCCCTCCTCACAGAAGCAGGTTCCGTTGACGCACTGGCCGCGGTCGTAGCAGTCGTTGGGACAGATGAGCTCGGAGCAGTCGTAGCCCGTCCACGGCTCGTCACACACACACTCATCGTCTACACAACGGCCGCGTCCCAGGCAGTTGTTCAGGCAGTTGTTCTGGGAGCAGTCGTTCCCGGTGAAGCCGTCCTCACAGATACACATGGCGTCGATGCACTCCCCGTTGTCCCCACAGTCCTCCTGGCATGGCTCCATGCTGCAGTCGTCTCCGTGGAAGCCCTCGAAGCAGACACACTTGCCGTCGATGCAGCGCCCCTGGTCCTGGCAGAAGTTGGGGCACTCAGGCTCGGTGCAGTTGGGTCCCTTCCAGCCGGGCTCACACACACAGCTGCAGGTTTCAGTGCTGAAGTTACCACGGCCGTTACAATAAGGCTTGGTGGCCACCTCACCTGAGGAAACGTAGAGGAAACAACACATACATCTATTAAATTAAGATAATACTATAATCTTTGCAGCAAATAATGTACAAAAGACAATAGCAATGAATAGGGAATATTGATCTATATCAGAATTAAAACCAATGTAGGAATGTAATCTAAGTGAAAACTATAAGTCTAACTGCCGCAAGAACAATGTTTCTAAATCCTGCTCATTGGAACCCAAAGGGGTGAACATTTTCTTTTTTGCCCTAGCACTAACACATTTTATACAACGAATCTACCCACTATCAAGCCTATAGTTGAAACCGGCGTGAAACACTGCCTGAGGATGTCTTTGGTCAAAATGTTCTGTGCTATACCTGTAACCTGGGATCCACAGCAACTGGCTCCACTGCCACACTGTTCTCTGAGGCTGGACAGCTCAGACTCCAGCATCTCCAATCTGCTAAAGATGTCCTTCATATCAGGCATGTGGTTGTCACAGCCACATGCCTGCTTGGGGATGTTGATGCGGTGGGTGAACACGATCTGGTTCTCTCCATCCATCGTGTGGTCCTTGTTCTCCGTGCCCTGCATATCCGACTGGACTGGACTTCGTTTAGGCTTGACCTTGGTTCCACCTGGGCTCTCCATGTCTACGGAACACAGGGAGCTGGAGGGGACGTTTATGTTGTAGACGTGGTTGAAGACCACTGGCTGGTCAGGGTGGGGCAGGGTCAGGTTCTTAGAGGGATCTCTCAGGGTCTCTCTGCGGTGGCGGATGATCTTCTTGACCAGGCCGGCGCTGGAGAGTTGAAGCAGCACAGCCACGGTCACACAGCCTAGGAGCAGGCCTTTCATCACCATGATGACCAGGTCCTGTCACGTCCTGCTGGGGGCGCTTATGAGCGGTCGGTGACGGGGGAGGAGAATGGAGTCCTTCTATCTGGGAGATGGCGCAGATGCCCTTGTGTGTAAGAAAAAAGAAAAAAGAAAGAAAGAAAAAGAAAGAAAGAAAGAAAACATGATGTGAATAGAAGCAGAAGGCCAGCCTTCAGATAAACTGTATGCATGAAAAAGAAAGGAGACATCAGAGTTGAGAGAGATTTTGACAAATACTGTATGTTGTAGTACAGTAGCTACTTTATCTATTTACAATCTCAACCAACTCTCAATTCTCAAGTTATGAAACTCAGAACTATGATGACATTTCTAGTTTGCTCTTGCTAGCCAGTATGGAGCTGACAGTGACCAACACAAAACACCCTGATACACATGGGACCATGTGGCTGCAGTGAAATGTCATAGTATCCTATTAAAAGCAATTAACCTTCCACAGTCCCCCTCCAATACATGATCCTGTTGCAGCCTGTCTGTCTGTCTGTCTGTCTGTCTGTCTGTCTGTCTGTCTGTCTGTCTGTCTGTCTGTCTGTCTGTCTGCCTACCCTTCCTACCTACCCTTCCTGCCTGCCTGTTTCCCTGCCTGTTTCCCTGCCTGCCTGTTTCTATGCCTGCCTGTTTCCCTTCCTACCTGCCTGCCTGTTTCCCTGCCTGCCTGCCTGTTTCCCTGCCTACCTGCCTGCCTGTCTCCCTGCATGCAGGTCTGCCTGCCTGCACCCCATCTCAATCCCCCTAGTCACAGTGGAGGACACAGACACTTAGTGGATGACATTGTGGCATTATTGTGTCTATTTCTCTGAGGACTAACACTGCAGGGACAATTACTGCAGGGGTGGTGTGTTGTGACCTTGAGTATTGCTCGAGCTTATTCTCCGTCCGGGTTTCTCATGACAGGCTGCCATAAACAGCAGGCAACACATGCATGTGGGGAGCTACCCTTCTCCCTCCCCTTCCCGACTCCCTATACCACAACCCAAGCTGACAGATTAATACCGATGAGAGGGAGACCATCTGCAGGTTTCTGGCTAGCCTAGTGGCACACGGAGTGGCCGGGTGTTCAGTTAGCGCACCAAATTTCACCCTATTCCCTTTATAGTGCACTACTTTTGACTAGAGCCCTATGGGTATTAGTTTTTAAAGAATGGTCAACTGTAAAGGGGATAGGGTGCCATTTGGTACGCATCACAGAGCTCCCCAAGGGTCAGATCAGGATTCACCTCACCGCTCTACAGACGACTATTCAGCTTCATTTGGTAACATGATTCTTTCTACACCAGAAGTTACTGGGCTGTTTGGCAAGGCTCCGGGGCATTGAGGGTGCTTTAAAAAAAAAAATCATTTCATTTATTTCACCTTCATTTAACCAGGTAAGCTAGTTGAGAACAAGTTCTCGAGGGGAGAATGGCTCAAAATAATGGCTGTAACAGAGCAAATGGAATGGCATCAAATACATGGAAACCATGTGTTTGATGTATTTGATATCATTCCAGCGATGCCGCTCATTACCATGAACCCGTACTCCAGAATTAAGGTACCACCAACCTCCTGTGCTGCTGCAACATGTTGTTTCTTTTAAGAGTAATGGTCTGCTGGAAAATGTGCCCAGATTGAATTGTGCTTTGGAGACAGGCAGTAAAAGTTTGTTTTCTTTCCTTTAATCTTGTGGTGAGATAAAACATACAGGCTAGTTAAAGTATTCTCCACTGTAAATACAGGTTAGTTAAAGTATTCTCTATTGTAAATACAGGTTATTTAAAGTATTATCCACTGTAAATAGAGGTTAGTTAAAGTATTCTCCACACCAACTACAGGTTAGTTAAAGTATTCTCCACTGTGGGCAACCGAGCTTGAACGTGAAGCATTAACTACATGTTCTGTATGAATACAAGAATAGATGTTGACATAAAGGGGGGATTTGTGAAGACAATTCCTAACAATACGGTATTAGGTAACTATTAGGTCACTTTGTGTAAGTTAAGAGTGACATATATTTAGAAATACCTTGTTATTGGCACATTATACGTGGGGACATGAGTGTAAATACAAATGTAACAATGGAATTCCTGCCTTCAAAAAAAAGTGTGTGTGTTTTGTACCACAAGCTAATTAAATGCTAACTTTTCTGCACCATCTATTTGGTGTTCCTCATCTTCAGTAAGTACATCATTTCTACACTCTCCCCTGTGAGAGCAAACGGTGGGGGGCTGACAGACAGGACAGTCATTGGCACAGGGAAGTCATGAACAGGTAACATCCTGTGCTGTGAGGAGCTGCAGCTGCTCTGCTTCTGTCTGCTCGGTCTCCTGAACCGGGGCTGGCCGACGTGTGATTAGTCTGGCTGACAGATGAGCTCCAGTCACAGGGATACAGGGGATGGGATCCCACGGCTGATCTCAGCTTCAGCAGCCCCACGTATCCAGCCGCTGATTAGACAGACAGGGATGAGTGCCTCCGTGATGGACGCACAGTAAGAGCACTAATGTAACCTGCTAATGGGAGCGCTAAGATCTGGACCCTAGGGGTGCTAAAAGCTACCCCCCAACTCACACACACACACACACACACACACACACACACACACACACACACACACACACACACACACACACACACACACACACACACACACACACACACACACACACACACACACTCACTCCACTGTGCCTGAGTATCGCAAACCAGGGATTAAATCAACAAATAGCCAGAAAATTGCTTTGAGCTGCTAATGGGGTTTTAGTTCTGGACGGATGGTTGGCTTTCTCACTTTGGAGATTGGCTGGCTTCTCTCCACATGGACCTCTAAGGGACCCAACCCTCCCTGAGAGACAAAACTACTCTTTGTGTGAGGCATTATTTTGCAAATCTGTGGCTTTGGCAAAACACAGTATTCATCAAAAATAAGTGGAAAGGAATAAAACATGTCTAACCAGAAATAACTATCTACAGACAGGAGAAGCTAATGCCAGCTACTTGTGACCATACGGTTATTATTAGATGATACTGTGAATAACAGACAGTTGTAGCTTTTTTCTACCATGTGAAACGGAGAAAACGGCCTCCCCTCCTGGACTTCCGTCAGCAGACCCCCGTGGCCATGGTTCGATGCTAATGCAGCTGGTCGCTGGCACACACTCAGACCTGACACTATTTGACTGCTGCTGCTTTCTAATTCTCTCACTTGTTTTTACTCTATTGTTAGCTTCTCAGACATCAACAAAGCCAGTTGGCTGCCATGTGGCCAATGTGAGTGGAATTTTACCAGGGAAACAAGAACCTGCTGGCTGGCACACATATTTAGTGCAAGTGATCTAAATTAGCCCAGTATTGTATGAGTGGTACTGAGCAGACAACACTTCAGTTTTATACCCACCCCACACAGAGGACAGCTGGGAATGGTTTCAAACAATGTCCTGTCTTCAAAAGCTTCTCATTCAAAACTTTGCAGTATTGACTATTCATCTGTCTAAACAATGGTGCCTATTTAAGCAATAAGGCCCGAGGAGGTGTTCTTGATCATGACGCAACGAGGAGTGCCAGGTTACAACCCTTAGCAAAGTTTTGGATTGATTAATTCGAAAAAATGGCAAATAAGAATGAGTCTACACATCTCAAAACAAGCAAAGCAGCATTCTTCTCTGACCCTGCCATATGGACATACATAATGATCATGGGGATTAGAGTCGATGTCTGCACCCCTGTCGAAAACCAATTAGCATAACAAAAAAAAAACCATAAAAATCTGTCAGTTCAAAGTTTCTCAGTCCAATGCATCTCTCCGTCCAAACATCAGTTTATCCTACAACTAACTATTAAGACTCCTCTATGGAAAGATGAGACTCTCACAAACACAATCGTGTTCTCCGTTTTGCTCTGAATTCGGTAAAGCCGATGGGGCTTGTTGGTAGAGCCAATCTTCCAACCTCGGTATGTAGCGTCCGAAGAGTTTGGGCTGCACAGTAATAGGACGCCTCTGTGGGAATTTGTGGATCTGGCTATTTCAGCCACACCCGTTGTTTACAAATGTATAAAATCGAGCACACAGCCATGCAATCTCCATAGACAACATTGACAGTAGAAGGGCCATACTGAAGAGCTCAATGACTTTCAACGTGGAACCGTCATACTCAGTTAGTCAAATGTCTGCCCTGCTACAGCTGCCACGGTTAACTGTAAGTGTTGTTATTGTGAAGTGGAAATGTCTAGGAGCAAAAACGGATCAGCTGTGAAGTGGTTGGCCAGACAAGCTCACAGAACAGGACTGCAGAGTGTTGAAGAGCGTAGCACATGAAAATTGTCTGTACTCAGTTGCAACACTCACTACCGAGCATAGTGCCAACTGTAAAGTTTGGTGGAGTAGGAAAAATGGTCTGGGTTGTTTCTCATGGTTCGGGATAGACCCCTTAGATCCAGTGAAGGGAAATCTTAACACTACAGCATGTAATTACATTCTAGATAATTCTGTGCTTTCAACTTTGTGGCAACAGTTTGGGGAAGGCCCTTTCCTGTTTCCGCATGACATTGCCCCTGTGCACAAAGTGAGGTCCATACAGAAATGGTTTGTCGAGATTGGTGTGGAAGAACTTGACTGGCCAAAACAGAACCCTGGCCTCAATCCCATCGAACACCTTTGGGATGAATTGGAACGCCGACTGCGAGCCAGGCCTAATCGCCCAACATCAGTGCCTGACCTCACTAATACTTTTGTGGCTGAATGAAAGGAAGTCCCGGCAGCAATGTTCCAACATCTAGTGGAAATCCTTCCCAGAAGAGAGGAGGCTGTTATAGCAGCAAAGGGGGGACCAACTCCATATGAATGCCCACGATTTTGGAATGAGATGTTCGACGAGCAGGTGTCCACATACTTTTGGTCATGTACAGTAGTCTACATATGGAGACTGTTCAGTGCCAAACATTTACAAAAATGTTTTTTTTTTAATTGGTTCCTGATCTTTCTTATATCTCTCAGATACAGGACAGAAACTTCAGAACAAATTTACTTTGTATTTTTGGGGGGAACTTTCTGTTGTTCCGTGTAGTGAATCTGTTATTCAATGCGGTTTAGATAGGGTTTAGACTGTTATGGGATCAAGAAATAGGGTAAAATGTGATAGTGTTAACTAGGTTGACATGATTTTGATTGATCAAATAAGGACGAAACTACATGAATCTACTGTAGCTACATTGCAAGCATCTGATGAACTGATGATCAGTTTTACCATGTGGGTGTGGATACAATAAGCATAGTTCTTCATTTTCTATGGAAAATAAAAGATTGTGTGAGACAGAACTGAGACCCCATAGAGAATAAATCTAATCCCCAGAAGTGTTTCTTTACATAAATATGCTTCTCATACTTTACTGTACCTCCCTGCTTTTGTAATTAGTGTAATGTAAGAACCATGGCACCATATCTCCAACTCCAACCAATGAAAGCCCTGATCCTCCTTTACCTTACGGTACTAAAGATGATTTTTTCTTCTCTGATGAAGACTCTCCTCTGTGTGTTGTATTTTTTCCTTCTGTATTGTGTAAGTCTTGGAGGATCGTAATCCTTCAATAAGTCCAGTGAGTGCACTTATTTAACACAAAGCAGAAGGAAGAGGATGAGGCGTGAACATAGCAAGAGGGAAAACCAGGACACTGCAGGCCATTGAAATCCCTATAAGCTACAGTTTTGTGTAGCAAAATCTGCCTTCGATTGCATCCCAAATGGCACTCTAGTCCCTAGTGCATTTCTTTTGACCAAGGCCTATGGTCAAAAGAAAGGCACTATTTAGGCAATAGGCGCAAGTAAGATTTTTGTTATAATTGTTTACTCGCTTAGCATAGCTGCTACCGTTTCCCAAGTTAACCTCTAGTTTCAGGGGAAATAAACAAGTATTGCTATTCTGTCAATGATTGCTTTTCCAGGAGTGTCTTTTATTTTTTTTCCTTGTCTCATCTTTCAGACACTGGAAGTTGTTATTTCAATTGGTTCTGGAGGAGCACTTTATGATTGATGAGAGGGAGCTTTCCGCCTGTAGAGGATTTCAGACGTTATATGCAGAAGCCAAGATTTCTTTCAAACTCAGCTCAGCCTGGCCCCCATGCTGCAAACTTAATTATCACTCTAGCCTACAGGGGCGGACTGGGACCAAAAATCAATAACCGGCACATTATCTTTCCTTTAAAAACCCAAGTTATACAGGTCCACTGGGCTAAAAATGGACTACCAGTCTGCCCTTGGTAGTCTAGCTTAACTAATACTCACTGTTCCATATGGTACAGTCAAGATAAATCACTAGAAAAGACAACTGTTCACCACGCACAGTTTGGCCTGTCCCTGCAACCATTCTGTTTGGTAAAAAATACTCACTATCGATAGAGCAGAAAGGAAGGCAAGTGTCATCATTCTACGGGCACATGTGTTTCATGACATAAATGCAAGCTAATACAGATCATGACTGTCTGCTAATGATAAATGGAAGATATGCCCGAGAAGTATAAGGGAAGCAGTTGCATTACTACTGTCTACTGTATCAGTCAGATAAACTACACAACAAACAAACTGAATAATGAAACAGATTGGCACACTTGATGTGTAAAAACTGTAATTATTCAATGATTTTTTCAACCAACTCCCATGACTGTATCTACATCCCCAGTATGTTAAACAGGGGACAGGGAGAAAGCATGCTTTTCGTTTCCGTAGAAATGATCAAGCTTGCCTAGTTTTGTAGGTCACCCATGGCAAAAACGGGCTTGCCTTCCGTTGCACACACTCTTATTTAATCTGGGTCGCTCGTGAGGAGGTGAACGACCAGTTATTGTCTGGAGGATCTTTTCACCTTGAGAGACGCCATACTAAATATCTCAGTGGATGTATACTGACCCAGAGTGAGAAAATACAACACATCAAACTGCCACACTTACATCTTCCACTTATTACAAAGCCCGGGAAAAAATATCAAATAAGTAACTCTATCTTATCACATTTCAAGATTAATCTTTAAAGAGAAACTTGGAGATAAGGCGGACACACTGGCTAATATTGAAATGGTTTGATATGCACATAAATCATAATAAAACGCCTGCAAGGTGAAAGGGTTTCTACTTATGTCCTCTTCTGGAGCGGTTAAAGTGTTTGTTTCTATCTCCACGAAGGTCACAATCAGAGAGAGAGAGAGAGAGAGAGAGAGAGAGAGAGAGAGAGAGAGAGAGAGAGAGAGAGAGAGAGAGAGAGAGAGAGAGAGAGAGAGAGAGAGAGAGAGAGAGAGAGAGAGAGGAGAGAGAGAGAGAGAGAGAGAGAGAGAGAGAGAGAGAGAGAGAGAGAGAGAGAGAGAGAGAGAGAGAGAGAGAGAGAGAGAGAGAGAGAGAGAGAGAGAGAGAGAGAGAGAGAGAGAGAGAGAGAGAGAGAGAGAGAGAGAGAGAGAGAGAGAGAGAGAGAAGGTGAGGGGGGAGAGGAGAGATAGTTGCTGAGGCCAGCACTAAATCTGTATGGCTGAGAGTTATAATCATCAAACACAGAAATTGATTTCCTGTATGACTTATAACGTGGCTTGAATGCGAGTGCGAGTGAGAAATGGGATCGATTGTAAACTCCAGCCCTCAGTCATGTTGTTGCTGTTCACCAAAATGGGTTTCTAAAGTTATCACCTTGCAACAATGGGAAACCCTGTGCTCTCTGTCTTTGTCTCGATCGATCATACAGTACACAACCCTGACTGATATTGCACAGTGTTGAACTGAGTTGAGAACGACACAGGAATTCATTTTTGAAAACACCGTAGATGAGGCAGTCAATCAATCTCATCTTATCCATTCAAAGGGAGGGGAGGAAGGCACCGCATGCTTTAGAGGGATGAGGCTAACTGATGGTGCTGACTGTGCCCAAGACCTAACACATTGTCTCATTGGAAAAAACAAAGAAACACAAAAGGATGCCATTTTGGATGCAGCCTCTAATGCAGTCCACTGCCTCTAAACAAGCCCTCTCAGTCTAGTTTGCTAGTGGACAACTGGATGCAGGCCCCCGTTACACATTTATTTTCTCTGGCCTGGATACAATTTAAAGGGCAGTCAGTTGTGGCAGGTTTGGGCTCACTGATTGGTTTCTAACAAATTGTTTTGAGCAGTCATAATAAACACACAATACACTTCCAATTGTTTGGATGAAAGGCCTAGATGGCAACGACACAGAAACTGACCCTCATATCTGGCTGTTGGACAAGTCACAGAGGTGATAAGGAATTTCACCTCACATTAAATGTAGCATAAATGTGTTTGGTATTTCTGAGCTTTATACATTTCCATGTTGATGATAACTAGAATTGCATAATTGCAGAAATGCAAATACACCCAACAAGATTAACTTTAAAGGCATAGTGCAGTCAAAAACATGATTTTCTTGTGTTTTATATATATTTCCACACTATGAGGTTGGAACTATACTGTGAAATTGTGAAAATGTTATTTTACTGTAAGAGCTTTTTGAACAGACTAGCTGAAATGTCAGCCTGTTTTCATGGGATGGAGTTTTGGCCTGCCTGGTGACATTACCAGGCGGGAAATTAGTTAATAGACCAATGAGAAAGAGAGTTCCAACCCCTCTCCGCTCAGACCACTCCCAGACAGTCCAAGAAAAATTCTTGCTTGAGAAATTGCTCTTTGCTAAGAAGCTATTTTTGTTCATTTTTGACCATTTTATTTGAAAACAATCACAGTAAAGTACATAATCCTTACGCAGAAATGATCTGATATTTAGATAAAAATGGCTGATGCGTTGGACCTTTAAGAAACTTGAAATTGTAGGCAACTCTCTTTGAATATGCATACAGTCTTCGGTAAGTATTCACACTTTTCCCACACTTTGTTAGGTTACAGCCTTATTCTAAAATGTATTCAATTGTTTTTCTTCCTAATCAATTTACTCGCAATACCCCATAATGACAAAGCGAAAACAGGATTTTAGAAAATTTTGCGAAAAACGGAAGATCAAATATACATAAATATTCAGACCCTTTACTCAGTACTTTCGTGAAGCATCTTTGGCAGCGATTACAGCCTCGAATCTTCTTGAGTATGACAGTACAAGCTTGGCAAAGCCGTAATAGGGGAGATTCTCCATTCTTCTCTGCATATCCTGTGTGTTTAGGATAATTTTCCGGTTGGAAGGTGAACCTTCGCCCCAGTCTGAGGTCCTGAGCACTCTGAGCAGGTTTTCATCAAGAATCTCTCCCTACTTTGCTCCGTTCAACTTTCCCTCGATCCTGACTAGTCTCCCCGTCCCTGCCACTGAAAAACATCCCCACAACATGATGCTGCCACCATCATGCTTCACCGTAGGGATGGTGCCAGGTTTCCTCCAGACGTGACGCTTGGCATTCAGGCCAAAGAGTTCAATCTTGGTTTCATCAGACTAGAGAATGTTGTTTCTCATGGTCTGAGAGTCTTTAGGTGCCTTTTGAAAAACTCCAAGTGGGCTGTCATGTGCCTTTTACTGAGGAGTGGCTTCCGTCTGGCCACTCTACCATCAAGGCCTGATTGGTCGAGTGCTGCAGAAAAGCTTGTCCTTCTGGAATGTTCTCCGGAGCTCTGTCAGAGTGACCATCGGGTTCTTGGTCACCTCCCTGACCGAGGCCCTTCTCCCCCGATTGCTCAGTTTGGCTGGGAGACCAGCTCTAGGAAGAGTCTTCATGGTTCCAAACTTCTTTGATTTAAGAATGATGGAGGCCACTGTGTTCTTGGGGACCTTCAATGCTGCGGAATATTTTTGGTACCCTTCCCTAGAGCTCCACGGACAATTCCTTCGACTTCATGGCTTGGTTTTTGCTCTGACATGCACTGTGGGTCCTTGTATAGACAGGTCTGTGCCTTTCCAAATCATGTCCAATCAACTGAATTCACAACAGGTGGACTCCAATCAAGCTGTTGAAACATCTCAAGGATGATCAATGGAAACAGAATGCACTGGAGCTCAATTCTGAATACTTATGTAAATAAGGTATTTCTGTTTTAAAATGTGTATAAATTAGCAAATATTTCTAAAAACCTATTTTCACTTTGTCATTATGGGTTATTGTGTTAAGATTGCTTTTTATTTATTTAATCCATTTTAGAATAAGTCTGTAACATAACAAAAAGTGGGAAAAGACTGACTACTTTCGGAAGGCGGTTTCTAAACTAAGGGGTAAACACTCAGAGAAGGGAGAATGTTAAATAAATTATGTGTTACAATGTTTTGATTACATCCCCTCTTGGCATATAGCTTAGAATTTTCCTTGGTTTGGGAAAAGCATAAAATTACTTGCAAGTTTTAAATCGAAATATGGTCTTATTTTTTTCTTGGGATGAAAGGGCTTGGTTTCCTATAAATCAAGCCCCATGTTATTGATCTTCCATGACCCTGGTGTATCTGATGGCACAGATAGCAGGGGAGTGGGTTGGTTGGTGTGTTCATGTCTGATAAGACAGGCTGGGGGTGGAGGACTGTGATAACAGCACAAACACTTATCTCAATGCACTGCTAAGTCCCAAATGGCACCCTATTCCCTATATAGTGCACATTAAAGGGCCTGTTCAAAAGTAGTACACTGCATAGGGAATAGGGTGCCATTTGGGACTCAGCCAATGAACAGCTAGTGTGATCACCTAGCCAGGGGAAACGCAGGGTTGCTTTAGATCCTATCCCAACTTATCTGACTGTTACAAAAATCAACACACATTTACAGAACCGAAAAGCAATTTCCCATCCTGACATTGAGATACAAAGACAAATAAGGATGCTGTGAATGCACATGGGAGGGGAATAGAATGGCAGGCAGACAGCCGGAGACTCCATTTTATTGTCAGAATGTCTCTCATCTCTGGACAGAGCCTATCAATATTCTTTACTGCTGGTAATCCAACGTAGGTCTGTCACACACTGCTCTTGTAGTCCAGTCCAGACGGAGAGGACACATACCAGTCGTTGTTCATGAAATCTTTTTTACATGTTGTTGGTGATCTCCTGTTCATTAGTTCAACCTCTGTGTGGCAGGCAGCGTTGGGGAGAAGCTACCTCATCTGCTGCCTTTATAGCACATCTAGCCATTCATTTCAGCAGACAGTCGTAACAACCTAGACCTCCTTTCATTCATCCCACTTCCTTTCCTTTAGTTTTCACACCACACAGCAATGACACTAACATCTGCTTGTGTTTGACTTTGTTCTAACTACAGTGCCTTCAGAAAATAGTCACACCCCTTTACTTTTTGTTTTTCATTTTGTTGTTACAAAGTGGAGTTAAAAGAGATTAACATGTTTTATTTTTTTATTATCTACACAAAATACTCTACAATGTCAAAGTAGAAGAAAAATTCAAACTTTAGTTAAAAATGTAAGAAAAATAAAACACTAATAGATTGTATCTTGATTAGATAACTATTTAACCTCCTGAGTCAATACATGTAACAATCACCTTTAGCAGCAATTACAGTGGTGAGTGTTTCTGGGTAAGTCACTAAGAGATTTACACAACTGGATTGTACAATATTTGCACATTATTATAATTTTAACAATTCTTCAACCTCTGTCAAGTTGGTTGTTAATCATCGCTAGATAGTCATGTTCAAGTCTTCCATGGATTTTCAAGGCGGTTTAAGTCAAAGCTGTAACTAAGCCTCTCAGGAACATTCAATGTTGTCTTGGTAAGCAACTCCATATACAGTTGAAGTCATACGTTTACATATACTTAGGCTGGAGTCATTAAAACTTGTTTTTCAACCATTCCAAATTTCTTGTGAACAAACTGTAGTTTTGACAAGTCTGTTAGAACATCTACTTTGTACATGACACAAGTAATTTTTCCAACAATTGTTTACAGACAGATTATTTCACTGTATCACAATTCCAGTGGGTCAGAAGTTTACATACACTAAGTTGACTATGCCTTGAAACAGCTTGGAAATTCCAGAAAATTATGTCATGGCTTTGGAAGCTTCTGATAGGCTAATTGACATAATTTGAGTCAATTGGAGGTGCACCTGTGGATGTATTTCAAGGCCTACCTTCAAACTCAGTGCCTCTGCTTGACATCATAGGAAAATCAAAAGAAATCCGCCAAGACCTCAGAGAAAATATTGTAGACCTCCACAAGTCTGATTCACAAGTCTGATTCATCCTTGGGAGCAATTTCCAAACATCACAAGGTAGCACGTTCATCTGTACAAATAATATTAAGCAAGTATAAACACCATGGGACCACGCAGCCATCATACCGCTAAGGAAGGAGATGCGTTCTGTCTCCTAGAGATGAACCTACTTTGGTGCGAAAAGTGCAAGTCAATCCCAGAACAACAGCAAAGGACCTTGCGAAGATGCTGGAGGAAACAGGTACAAAAGTATCTATATCCACAGTAAAACGAGTCCTATATCGACATAACCTGAATGTCCGCTCAGCAAGGAAGAAGCCACTGCTCCAATACAGCCATAAAAAAAGCCAGACTATGGTTTGCAACTGCACATGGGGACAAAGATCATACTTTTCGGAGAAATGTCCTCTTGTCTGATGAAACAACAATAGAACTGATTGGCTATAATGACCATCGTTATGTTTGGAGGAGAAAGGGGAAGGCTTGCAAGCCGAAGAACACCATCCCAACTGTGAAGCACGGGGGTGGCAGCATCATGTTGTGGGGGTGCTTTGCTGCAGGAGGGACTGGTGCACTTCACAAAATAGATGGCATCATGAGGTAGGAAAATTATATATTGAAGCATCATCTCAAGACATCAGTCAGGAAGTTAAAACTTGGTCACAAATGGCTATTCCAAATGGACAATGACCCCAAGCATACTTCCAAAGTTACATTTACATTTTTACATTTAAGTCATTTAGCAGACGCTCTTATCCAGAGCGACTTACAAAGTTGTGGCAAAATTGCTTTAAGGAGAAGTGCATCTAAAATTCCATGCATAACAGTTGTATTTTCATCAACATTTATAATGAGTATTTCTGTAAATTGATGTGGCTCTCTGCAAAATCACCGGATGTTTTGGAACTTCTGAACGTAGCACGCCCATGTAAACTCAGATGTTTGGATATAAATATGAACTTTACCGAACAAAACATACATGTATTGTGTAACATGAAGTCCTATGAGTGTCATCTGATGAAGATCATCAAAGGTTAGTGATTAATTTTATCAATATTTCCGCTTTTTGTGAATCCTCTCTTTGGCTGGAAAAATGGCTGTGTTATTCTTTGAATAGGCTCTCACCCAACATAATCATTTGGTTTGCTTTCGTCGTGAAGCCTTTTGAAATCGGACACTGTGGCTGGATTTACAACAAGTGTATCTTTAAAATGGTATAAAAACATGTATGTTTGAGGAATTTTAATTATGGGATTTCTGTTGTTTTGAATTTGGCGCCCTGCAGTTTCACTGGCTGTTGAAGAGGTGGGACGCTACCGTCCCACATACCCACATTTTTACTCCTGACCGTATATAGGTTTGCCATAACAAAGGGGTTGAAAACTTAATGATTCAAGACATTTCAGCTTTTCGCTTTTTATTATTTTGTAATAATGTCTAAAATATTATTCTACTTTGACAATATGGGGCATTGTGTGTAGGCCAGTGACACAACGTCTTCATTAGGTCTGTAACACAACAAAATGTGGAAAAAGTGAAGGGATGTGAATACTTTTGGAAGGCACTGTATGATGTTATGTGTTGATAATGTACTGCATCTTATTGAGGCTGGCTGACCTTGAAGACAAGGACGAACTTTCAAGCAGCCAACACCTTCTCAGGTCAAGGAATCTTGCTGCAAGACGAGCGCGACAGAGATCTGATTGCAGCAACAGAACAAGAAACAAGAGAGCTGGGAGCAACTGTGGCTTCATATTGGTTACCTCTAGAGAGCGCTTGTTAACTTAATTGCTTACATATACAAAAGTGGCACTACGACCAGACACAACATGAGTGAAGTAAAAAAAAAAAGAGGACAATTCTCAGCATGATCCAATTCCCTCACAGACAAACAGACCTTCAGACAATGCTGTAGCATGGCTCTATAGTGGCTTTATGGATGAATAACTGTCTACTTGCTGGTCTGTGGTGGACAGAAAAATCCCTTTCCTGGAGAGGAGCACCTTGCAGGCATGTGGTCTCGGGAGCATTTCACCGTGTTGCTCCCCGACTTTGGCTTTGCACTGCAGCAGTGAATTCAGACAGAGGAAAGGACAACTTTCTCTGTCCTTGGTCCTAGTTCCTCCCTCGCAAACTGCAGGGGCAGCTGTCCAGTACTTCTGCTAACAACGTACAGTAGACAACTTGACGAAAAAGTTTAGAGTAATAACATTATGTGAATTGCCATGTTGCCTTCTTCATCCACTTGTAAATGAACCGAGGGGATTTTTAGGATATTCAAAGACATCCAAAGTACTGAAGGCTATCATTTGAAGACTGTGGGGTATTCTTCACAGCATTGACAGGCTTTATGACAGGAAGGAGAGGTTTTTCCCACTCGGAAATCGAGGCAGGAATTTTGGCTGTGATATGAGGACATCTGTTTGTCCCTGTCTGCATGTCAATGAAAGGCTGACAGTGTGTCGCGTGTCCTCACGGGGAGTCCAACCATCCTTTCACACACTAATACGACCCCAGGTCATACACTTTATGGGTCTCCCATTTACCATATCCCAATTTAAATGGCCTGCCCCCTCAATGAGGCCTGTCTTGTCCAGGGAGCATGATGCTATGGTGCGTGCATTCCAATATGTGGGGTCACCGGCGAAGGCAAAGAGTCACAGTCCCATCATCAGCCAGCTGTGTTCATCTCTTGGATGCCACCAATGGAGTTATAACGTTGGCAACACAAAGGCCCCGGAGCAGAGACAGTGTCCCAAATCTCACCCTATCCCCTATATAGTGCATTATTTTTGACCAGGTCCTTTAGGGCTCTGTTCAACAGTAGTGCACTGTATAGGGAATAAGGTGTCATTTGGGATGCACCCACAGGCTGCCAGTGCTTCCCCTCCACTCAGCTCTCACATTAGCATCAGAGTAACATTAAAAACCTTCTGGGTGTTCAACACTTTAAGACGTTGGATTCTTTTTGAGAGAATCTTTGTTCCCGTGGTGATAACTAATCTGTCAGGAGCTTTTTGTCTCGTCGGGCGGAGGGGCTGTCAGTCAGAGGCCAATTCTGGGAGTGACACAGGAAAGAGGCCTTTTATAAGGCTTAATACATTCATATGTGTCAGTCTCAAATGTGATGTGAACAGCAGACATAACACAAAATCAAAGCACAAAAGCAAAGCACAATACTACAGACGACAATTTACTGGATTGAAGGATTAGTCTACATAAATCAATAGGTGCTCTCAAAGGGATAGATGGTATTTATTCATTCACCGTCAATGGTGGTGGCATTTCATGAACTCAAACCACTACAAGCACAAACAATTACATTTTCTCACCAGAAATGTTTTGGTGTTTTTGGTCTTGCAGTCAGTCTGCATGATGCGGGTTATGGTTACAGAGTGCCCCATGGTGGTGGTGGGGTTATGGTATGGGCAGGCATGAACACAATTGCATTTTATCGATGGCAATTTGAATAAACAGAGATACTGTACGTGATGAGATCCTGAGGCCCATTGTAATGCCATCCATCCACCGCCATCACCTCATGTTTCAGCATGATAATGCACAGCCCCATGTCG